>NW_027528865.1:778411-800169 GCF_008692635.1 Crocuta crocuta | reverse complement strand
CGGTAACCACAATCCCCCTTATTTAAAAAAAAAGAAAAAATACTTTTCTAAACTAAAGACTTTGCACGGGCCGAATACGGCGTGTCTGCGGGCTGGAACTGCCCAGCCCACTGCCAGCTGTGACTGACGTGCTCAGCTCACACTCACACGAAGGGACTTGCCGATGCCACCTCGTCGGTGGCGGCACCGTGGGCTCTAGAACCCCGTCCGGTGTTCCGCCCGTCACTGCACCACGTGGGCCCCAAATACACAGCCTTTCGCGACGTAACCCTCCAGCCAGTCAGAGAGGACGGCGGGGCTTCCTTACCTCACCGACAAGCTTGGGAAAGGGGCCTGGATCTTCCTCCTTCACTTCCAGGGTGGTAATAATCCATCTCCTCTTGGATCGCCGTAGGGGCCGGTGGCTCTCTCCCTGAAGTGACAGCGACCACAATAAGGAGGTAACGGCCAGGCAGCAGGCACTGGATTTGCATTATCTCCCTTGTCCTCACGACAGCTCTGAGGCTTAGGAATTAAAAGCGCCTATTCTCTTAAACTCTGCAGAGCCGTTTCTAGATGGGACGGCATGTGCCACCCAATGATTTTACATGGGTTATAAGATCACTTCAGGGGCTATGCAGACAGGACGCTAAAGATCACTGCCTACATGGGGTGCCTGGGTGGCTCAGTCTGTTAAACGTCCCAATTCAGCTCAGGTCACGATCTCACGGTTCGTGGGTTCGAGCCCCGCATCGGGCTCTGTGCTGACAGCTGGGAGCCTGGAGCTGCTTCGGATTCTGTGTCTCCCCCTCTCTCTGCCCCTCCCCTGCTCACACTGTCTCTCTATGTGCCGACTACGTGCAGACACCTGTCCTACGGCAGACACACAAATAGTCGCTGAATGAATGAGGTTACTCCCCCATGTGTCTCTCTGTCTTTCTAAAATAGTTTATGAACAAACTGAGGGTGGATGGGTGTGTGTGTGTGTGTGTGCGGGAAATGGGTGATGGGCATTGAGGGGGGTACGTGCTGGGATGAGCACTGGGTGTTGTATGTAAGTGATGAATCATGGGAATCTACCCCCAAAACCAAGAGCTCACTGTGTACACTGTGTGTTAGCCAACTTGATAATAAATTATACATGAAAAAATGAAAGAGTTGATGAGAACATCTGCATTCGGTGCTGATAGGTCTTTAATGCCTCTTCGTCTATAACTCTCCCTTTTAACAAAGACAAGAAGAGAGAGAGAGATTCAGACTCAGACGTCAGGCTCAGAGACTTGTCAGGCGAAAGGCCACAGATGGAGTTTAGCCATCTACTTATTACAAACGAAGCTGCTTTCTGGGCACATTATTTTTTTTGTCCGCAAACGTGTAAGCTTTTTAAAAAATTACGGTTGACCTTTGAACAACGTGAGGGTTGGTCAGCTGCCCCCAGGGGCAGCCAAAAATCCACATATAACTATTGACTCCCCTAAAACTTTACTACTAACAACCTACCATAGGCCAGAAGCCTGACTGATACATGAACTGTCGGTTAGCACATATTTTGTATGTTATGTACATCATATGCCATATGTGGTGAGGACAATGGCATCCAGAAAATCATAAGGAAGAGAAAATACATTTACAGCACTGTCCTGTAAAATAAATCTGCATGTAAGTGGACCCATGCACTTTAAACCCATGTTGTTCAAAGGTCAAGCGTATTCAATTAGAAAGTGAGCCGATCATGAGACAGGAAGGAGATATTCACAAGGTGGCATGAGCTCACGACAACAGTGATTGAGGGGCATGCCTGCCTCCCTGGACTGTCCAAAGCTCAAACGCTGGAGAAAGTTAAGTTCAATGTTTTAATTCCACAAAGAAGAGAACAGTGTGGATAAAGCTCTGGGCTAGCACCGGAAGGCTGATTTCTGATGTTCCCGGACTGTCCCTATTCTAGCAGACATAAAAGCATCTTCTGCAATTCTCTAGCAGTCCCTGGAGATTGCAAAAGGCCACATGTCATTAGTAATTTATTTTCTGCAAACTGACTATCGACCAGGAACTAAAAATCTTGAAATCGCAATGGAGTCTCTGAGTCCAGTGTGATTACACGTGACTTCGGAAGAAAGGGATTTCCAAACCCTACCTTTGTTTGATCAGCAAGATCATCATTTTCTTGTTGGAAGCTGTTGACGCTGTTGACCTTAAAAATAAAAATGGCGTGAATTAGTAGGGGATATACTTCTCAGGACCCGCCTGAAGTCGCACAAGTCTTCTGGAATGAGGAAAGGAAGAAAAAGAACCTTATTTGGTTTTGATCAATATAATTTCTTGCTCCTTTCATCTCAGTTCAGAATCACCGCGTTTCCTCTGCAACCGTAGGGGAACTAACCAAAAGGATTCTCACAGAGTATCGCCGATACAGGCGACATCTAAGACCGTAACGCGGAGATCACACGGTCTATTCCCGACGAACAAAGATGTATTGATGTGTCACGTGTAAATACCAAATGTTAACTGGTGGAGCGATCCAACCGGGCCTTTTTCCCTCCTTATTTTTAGACTTTATCTTGTAAGAATCAATAAAATACTAGAAGTTGGTACTTTTCATTTATATAATGATTTACAATTAGGAATTATTTATTTACAATTTACATCTCAACAAACTCTCCACCCACAAGAAAACACACACGCATGTACAGCAAGGTTGTTGAAATAAGACAGATCCTGTAGAGCTTGTCAGAACCAACACTGAACGAGCACGTGTGCGTGTTGACACACAGAAGTGTGTCCTCTAATCCACTCACTGTCACTGCGTACACCACGTCACTACGTGAACAGAGACAAGTTATTTACTCATTCTTCTGGGGATGGTCATTAGACTTTTTCCAGTTGTTTGTTATTACTAAAATCAAGCAAAAAAAAAAGTGCTGTGGCAATAAGCATCCACGTGCATAGAGAAGATTTCTCCCGAGTGGCAGCTTTGTTTCACGGGGTCCAAGAGTGAATCTCGCGGACAACAAAGAGTGAGCAAAGTGATAGAGTTTATTGAGGGGAAGTGCAAAGCTCTCAAGAGTGAGGGGTCCCAACTGGGGAGCCACCAAGGATTTGTGTCCCTGGCCTTTCACTGGAAACTTATCTGAAAGTTTATGAGACTCCACACATGGCACCCGCCCAGGCGGGTCAGGAATATGTTTACCCTTTTTTTTCTCCTAAACCTACTGCTTCCTCAGCCTCCCACTTGCAGCTGCAGCCTGCCTCCCCGGGGCCCTTGTCTCTCCCTGCCTGGGGTTAACCCTTTCCCTATAGGTCTCCGTCAGGGCCCATAAGGCCACGCGCTTCCCTAATGACTCTGGGGTAGCATTTGCCTGTCTCACTGTATGACATTTGCACAGATGGGACAAATCGCCCGAGCCTCAGCACCGAGGAAGCCAACGGCACCAGGTCCCCTGTACTATCTCCAGCGATACGCATGTGCAGGAAGAAAAAGAAGGAAGGAAGAAGCCTGTTGCATTTAAGAATGAATCACTTGACTGCTGACATCGCTTGAGAATGGGTGAAGCAGCAAAGATGTTAATGTTACTGCAGTGCATGAGCACACATTTTCAGTACCCGTATTGACTAGGCGAGAAACACGCATGTCAGAGGAGAGAGTCTCCAGGAAAGGGCGTGTGTGATCATGGAGCACCCGGGTGGCTCAGTAGGTTAAGTGACCGGCTTTGGCTCAGGCCGTGACCTCACAATTCATGGTTTCGAGACCCTCGTCGAGACCCTGTGCTGACAGCTCAGAGCCTGGAGCCTGCTTGGGATTCTGTGTCTCCCTCTCTCTCTGTCCCTCCCCTCTGAAAAATAAATAAACATTAAAAAGAAAAATTAAGAAAATGTGTGTAGGGGATCGTTGGAGGCACCAGCTGAACGGGCCACTTCTTTATGGAAGAGCATTTGACTTGAAAGAGTGACTGACAAACCACATTGTCCAGGGTTTGGCACTTGACAGACAGCCCTTGGAGAGCAAACAAGTGAGCCATCACTTCAAGGAAAATAGTGGCTGGTATCATGTTGCCAGTGATGAAACGTAAGCTTTTAAGCAAAAATTAGAATTTTGGAAAACTTGTGTCCGCTACAATGGGCTTCACAGCTTCCCAGTACTCACAAGAATTTTCTGACGATACTGGTAGAGATATTAATGAATGTGATTTTCTGATTTTGTAGAATGAAATATGTCAACATTTGGAAGATCTGCATAACTCGATGAGCCAAGAGCTTCCTAAGGATTAATGCATGACATTCCAAACTCATGCCCAGGTTAGAGTCATCCGAAAGGCAAGAGAGGCATGGCTTTAAGGTCAAAGAGCAGGGCAAGTTTATCAACCTGTGTTCAGATCCCAAGTGGCAGCAGTTGTTAAAAATGCCACTTTGTCAAGTTTTGTGTAATATCAAAGAAGGATATCCACAATTATCTGTTCAAGGCTGTTCAAATATTCCTCCCTTTCCATATGCATATACCTGGGTGAGGCCAAAATTTCTTCATGTCTTTTAACTAAACAACATGTACATTAGACTGCAGACTCAGAGAGGAGAATCTGGCCATCTTCTTTTAGAACAAGAGATTTGCAAAATCATAAAACAGTGGGGCGTCTGAGTGTCTCAGTCAGTTAAGCATTGGACTTCAGCTCAAGTCATGATCTCGCAGTTTGTGAGTTCGAGCCCTGCATGGGACTCTGTGCTGACAGCTCAGAGCCTGGAGCCTGCTTCGGATTCTGTGGCTCCCTCTTCTCTCTGCCCCTCCCCCAGTCATGTTGTCTCTCTCTCTCAAAAATAAATAAACATTAAAAATTTTTAAAAATATATATAAAACAGTGCCACTCTTAAAGCTAAATGGAACCTAACATAAATATGGTTATTTTTCATAGAAGTATGTGACTTATACTTACACGCACTGGGTTTATTATTATCGTTAATGAACTCAGAAATGCTTACAGTTTTCCAGTCTGAACTTCTAACATGGTAAAGTCATCGTAAATAAAACCCACCCAAGGCCCAGCGCTTTGGGTGCTCAGGAGTGCTGGCGGGTGAAGGCATTCTGAGAGCCAATAGGCGACAGTCACTACTCTGGGATTTGTACCTAAGTCTCTGGGACAGCGCGAGTGACTGTCACCCCCCTTGGTGGCCTTGCACCCGTCGGGTCCGTCTCTGCGGCAGCTCATGCCACTGCCCTTTGTTAGGGGTTTCACAGAACATGAAGACACCTTCTTCTTGTGTCCTTGCTATGTAAGCAGCCACCCTCCCCGTGGGGACGGACATCACTGGCTTGTCTTGTTTCATTAATGCCAAAGATAATAATAATAGTTGTTTCCTGCTACAGACTACATTCTGCTGTACGTAAAGGAGAAGAATTTTTAAACTCTTGGAGTTCCAAAAATCTCAAGCATTGATTAGATCAGACAACAAATGCTTCTTTTGTGATTTGCGTTGGTAGTTTTAAATTAAGGGCTTAACCAGACATATAATTTTAAAATGGAGAAAATCGCAGTTCTTGCAAAAAAAAATGAAGAAATTCATTGTGTTTCTAAAACAGGCCAATTTCCAGGGGGCCCAGGCCACTAACAAGAAATATCTTGAGGTTTTGCCTCATTGCTGGCCTCAGTTTCCCCTTCTGTAAGTGAACGTGTGTGACCAGGTGCCTTTAAGGGCCGTCTCCAAAGGAGGGCTCTGTGCCTTCAAGTCACTCGGCAGCACGTGGACGGCTCAGCCAGCAGCCGTGTGAGAGCTGCGCTGCAGGTGCTGAGGTGTGCAGACACCTGACATCTGCATGGTTCGCATCCCCCTCCGCACCGCACACCTGGCAAATTGTGCCATCTCGTCTGGGTGACGGGGGAGGACCAGAAACGGTTGTTATTTGCTGGAATGATTTTGTGAGTGTGCTTATTACATTTACCATCCCTGCCAATTTTATGCAGTTGATCCAAAAAGGATACCATTTAAAAGATTTACATAGTGGGGGCACCTGGGTGGCTCAGTCGGGTAAGCGTCCGACTCTTGATCTCGGCTCAGGTCATGATCTCACAGTTTCATGAGTTTGAGCCCTGCATCAGGCTCTGCACTGTCAACTCTCTCTCTGCCCCTCCCCTACTCACACTGTCTGTGTCTTTCTCAAAATAAAATATAAACTTAAAAAAAAAAAAAACGTAAAAAATAAAAAGATTTACATAATGTTTCTAGAATGTGGAGGGAACACTTTCTGGAGGCTGGTGTCTGGCTACAGTGCCTGGCTAACGCTGCGTGCACAGGCAGGCATTTTGCTGCAAGGGCCACGCACAAATCATATGCCAGGCGGTGCTGGCTGTGGGGACATCGAGTAAGGACGACCATGGGGGCTGGCCTGGCTGAGCGCCTGGGGCCTCACTCTGGTGGGAAACGCTCTGGGTACACGGAGGCTTCGTGTCTGCAGACTAAAGAACTAAGGAAGCCTGCATGGAAATCCTGAAAATCTTTTTTTTTTTATGTTTATTTATTTTTGAGAGAGATGGAGAGAATATGAGCAGGGCAGGGGCAGAGAGAGAGGGAGAGAGAATCCCAAGCAGTTTCCGCGTTGTCAGCTCAGAGCCAGACGTGGGGCTCAATTCCACGAACCGTGAGATCCTGACCTGAGCCAAAATCAAGGGTTGGACACTTAACCGACTGAGTTACCCAGGCGCTCGGAATACATTTAATTTTTTCTTGCGAATTTGCATTCAAGGAGAATTTTTTTAAATAGAGGTATAACTGGCCAACACCATTATATTAGCCGCAGGTGTGCAACAGAATGGTCTGATATTTGTACATATTGCAAAATGATCACCACAATAAGTCTTGTTGACATTTGTCAGCACACGTAGTTACGGAACTGTTTTTCTCGTGATGAGAACGTGGAAGATTTGTTCTCTTGACGACTTTCAGGTATGCACCACGGTGTCTCTAAGCATGGCACCGCACCGGGCCCTTCTGTGGCCGGGAGCCATCCCGCGTGGGGCCCCCGAGGCAGCCCCAGGAGATTAGCGTGCTTCCCGAGCGCGTTCTCCACACAGAAACGCAGGTGATCTTCAAAAGTGCAGACTTCGTCATGTCACTGGCTTCCCAGCGCCCTTCAGACAGAGTCCAGCCTGCTCTGTCCCTGCTGAGTGCCCGGCTTCAGCCCTGCCTCCCCGTCCCTCACCTTCTACAGTCCACCAACTGTTGCTCTTGAACCAGGGGCTTAGCAAACGAATCAGGCAGACCATTAGTGCTGATAGTTCTTGAAAGATAACTCGATGTAGAACTTCCCAGAGTAAAAAACAGCAGCCACAACATAACAGACTTTGCTCATGTCTGACTTCCTTCTCTCAGACCCCCCGGCCCCCCGCTGCTCCGGGGAGCTGGGCACAGCCCAGACCAGAGGACTCAGGAGTCCTCGGGACCAGAAATTACCTAAGAGNCACAGGGAGGAGACTGACTTTACATTTCAGACCAGAGAGGGGCAGCGGGTACCTGTTTTGGATGTCAGAGACGCTTGTCAGCCAACTTGGGGGGACAAGGAGAGGAGTGGGAAGGAATTGGGTTACTTACGGCCAATTCATCAAATAACTGAGCACCCACTGGGTGGAAAGCTCTTTGCCCTGTTAAGGGTCCAGAATGGAGACCACTAACCCCCCTGCCTCCTACCACAGCACCTTCTTTTTGTCTGTCTCCATCCCCTGGGATCGGTAGAAAGCTGCTTTCAGTAAACACTGAATTACTACCCTCGCTCCAATGCCCGCTGCCCACCCTGACTCAACACGCCCTTGGACGCGAACGAACTTGCTTGGGCTCGGTGCTAATGCAACAGAGAAGAGGAAAACACACCTCTGTCTTCTGACGAGACCGGTTAGGGGCAAGGACAGGGCAAGGGAAAGATGGAGACAGACGATGATTCAAACAGGCTATTAACAGGATTCAACAAAGTATTGGAGACACAAGGAGAGTATGTTCAGTTAAGAACATTCACAACCTGATGGGGCAACGAGAGACCAAGAAAATCCTCCAAAGGCCACGCAGCTGGGGCTGAAGGAGGCACTCATGTCAGAAGCCGATTCACTGGAGTGCAGGCGCACATGGGGTTTCCGTGCCCCCCCATCTTGTTTACGGGTTCATCCCCCACACCCGGCCCAGAGCAAGTATCCAGGAAATAGCTGTCGCGTGGGCGCTACGTGCAATCCCAACTTTCTGCCCCGCTGGAAAACCGGAAGGACCCCGCCACGTGGGCACAACGGCCATGGCCATCTCCTCATTCGCTCTTCCGACCACAGGGCAGGGAGAACAAGCCTCGGCTCCGTTTACAGGTAAAGAAAATGAGGCTTAACAAGACCAAGTTAAAGCCATAAGGGCCAGGCCACCCCCCTCTCCAGATCAGCTCAGTCGGAGCCTCTAGGGGAGGCCCCTGGGCCTCCGGAGTTCTGCAGTGAACTAGAAGAGTCCAGCTCGAGCCACGGCGAGGACCAAGGTCAAGTGGTCAGCCCAGACCCCCGGCCGGAAGTGGACGAGCTGGATCGGGATGCTGAGCAAGCCGGTCAGACCCGAGGGCCCGGGGCCAGTCCCTCGGGGAGAACTGCGGCCGAGCCTCGCGGCTGCCCCTCCTGCCTGCAGAGGGCCCGGGGCAGGCGGTGAGGACGAGCGGACCCAACACTGAGTCGCCCAGGGTAAGTACGAATCCAGCAAGCCCTGTGCTCTCTAACCTTGATTCCATTCTTTGTATTTGCATTGGTGGTTGGGGGCAAGGGCTGGGTGTGGGGGCGAGGGGGTTACGCCCTCCCACCCTCCTCGGTCTGCTCTGATCGTCTGGGACATAAACGGCTGAGATTTTCTCCGTCTTATTTGAGGCAGGAAGAGAAGTAGCCTTGGGAAGCTGGGGTCGACACAAATCTAAATGAAAATGCTGTGTACTGTTTAAACCAGTGTTAAGATAAAGTCACACCTTAGCCCGTCTCCACCACTGCCCCAAACAGGCTGTGACCCTGAACCAGCCCCTCCTTTGTATGCGTTCGGGAGCCCGGCTGCCATGCCCCCCTGCAAGCGTGCAGACCCGGACTCTCCCGGCAGTTGCCCTCCTCGCGGGCAGAGCGCTCCCCGCGGCTCCTCTCAGCTGTGCTCGGCCAAGGTGAGCTGTGCCTTCAGCCGCGCCGCGCATGGATCCCCACCTGGGTCCTTTTTTTTTTTTAACATTTATTCATTTTTTGAGAGAGAAATAAGAGTGTAAGTGGGGAAGGGGCAGAGAGAAAGAGAGGGAGACACAGAGTCTGAAACAGGCTCCAGGCTCTGAGCTGTCAGCACGGAGCCCGACGCGGGGCTCGAACCCACGAACCGCGAGATCATGCCCTGAGCCGAAGTCGGATGCTTAACCGACTGAGCTGCCCAGGCGCCCCTCCCGCCGGGGTTCTGAGCACCTGCCCAGCTCACCTGTAGCAGCAGGAGCAGCAGCAGCAGCACTGGAAGAAGTGGCGGTGAGGGGCGGGTCCTGGAGCCCATGTCCGAGCGGGGATGCACGCAGGCCACCGCAGGTCCCCCCGAGCCTCGGAGCCCCGATCCCTTCCCTCTCAGCCTGGTCCTCCCACCCCCCTTTGTCCCAGAAACCCTCGTCTCCTCCGGCTCCTCCTCTATTTATCAGAGCGCCTGGGCTGGGCTGAGACCTAAGCTTTAACCTCCTGATGACAATCGAGTTCCCGGGAAGGGAGTGGAGGGGAATAAAACGGCCCTGCCTCACACACATAGTTGCCGGGGTCATGGGCACAGAAGCCCGGCTGGGGCCTGACCCCAGGGGATTAGATCAGCTTGGGGAACATGACACCAGCACCTGTGGTTCGCTTGTTTGTCTTTACTTCTAAATGGAATGTCTCGTGATCGCTTCCTGAAGCAGGATATTTCAGGGACTACTTCCTACGGCCCCTATGCTTTGAAACAGAAGGGGCACAAAAGGTCCCCAAGAAAGAATAACTTATCTTTACTGGGGGGTGGGGAGGAAATGCAAACACCTTTCACTTTCCGAAGCACCAACCATCTTTATCCCAACCATGCCTCAGGGCTCTGAGGTTCACAGACCTTTGCTACCAAAGTCTCTGCTAAGCTTAGCTGACTCTGCGACTTTAGGATTGAAGGAGGGAAAAGAGAGAGAGAGAGAGAGAGAGAGAGAGAGAGAGAGGGAGACGCCCTACGGGCAGGGGCTCTGTGCCAAACTGGTGGGGTTCGCACTAGACCACAGGCAAAAGGCGCAGGTAAGGATTCTACCCAAGCCGCACTTAAGGTTGCAGTGATTGGGCTTAAATGAGGGGCGCCTGGGTGGCTCAGTCAGTTAAGCATCCAACTTCGGCTCAGGTCATGATCTCTCACTTTGTGGGTTCGAGCCCTGTGTCGGGCCCTGTGCTGACAGCTCAGAGCCTGGAGCTGCTTCAGATCCTGTGTCTCCCTCTCTCTCTTCCCCTCCCCTGCTTGCTCTCTGTCTCTCAAAATAAAACAAAGACATTAAAAAAAATTTTTAATGAACTTGGAGACCCGTTAATCTGATCACCTTAACATAGCACCTTGTTACCACAACACCTTCTTTAAAATAGTGAATAGTTCTTTAGTGGACAGAGAAGGTAGCCTTTCTTCCTGTCCATTCATGGCTCTGTGAGATGTTGTTGAATATTGTGATGTGACTAGTCTATTATCTCAATCCAAAATAACAGTTTATTATTGAAAAGAGTAACAAGTATAATTTTAAGATTTGTAAATATTTCCCGTGCATAAATAGAAACAGAACAATAATTATCGAATTTATAACTTTATGCTTATTTTCAAAGTAGGTATTTTTACTCCATGGTATTCCATTGATTCTACTGAACTTTTGATTAAATTAGAATCATTAATTCAGAATTTATCAACTGGAAAATGAGACCATGTGGAACATTTGTGGGAGGAACAGAAGACACGATCTGGGATCCCCTTTCCTGGAATAATGCTGAGGGAGATAAGAGAGAGCCAGAAAGACAGTGTGCTGACCCCCAGGGATCTGGGGGGGCTGGGGAAGACAGTGTGCTGACCCCCAGGGATCTGGGGGGGGGGCGCTGGGGAAGACAGTGTGCTGACCCCTAGGGATATGGGAGGTGCTGGGGAAGATGGTGTGCTGACCCCCAGGGATCTGGGCGGCTGGGGAAGACAGTGTGCTGACCACAGGGATCTGGGGGGGTGTTGGGGAAGACAGTGTGCTGACCTCCAGGGATCTGGGTGGGGGGGTGTTGGAGGCTGGGGAAGACAGTGTGCTGACCCCCAGGGATCTGGGGGGGCTGGGGAAGACAGTGTGCTGACCCCCAGGGATCTGGGTGGCTGGGGAAGACAGTGTGCTGACCCCCAGGGATCTGAGTTGGGGGGAGGCTGGGGAAGACAGTGTGCTGACCCCCAGGGATCTGGGGGGGCTGGGGAAGACAGTGTGCTGACCACAGGGATCTGGGGGGGTGTTGAGGAATTGCAATAAAGGATTCTACTTTTACGTTTGGTTTCAATAGAAAGAAATTGAATGTCTAATGTATTAGAAACAGCCACATTTTCAACCTCCTCAAACATTTAAAAATAATTGAGCAAGATGTCATTTTCCCATGAGGCGTCCTTCTCTCATTTGGGTTGAGTGACGCTGGGCCTCACCTGCCACACGTCCCCGGTGAGTCAGAACTAGAAGGTGTCAGGGGCGCCCGGGGGGCTCCGTCGGTTCAGCGTCCGACTTCGGCTCAGGTCATGATCTCACGGTTCATGGGTTCGAGCCCCACGTCGGGCTCTGTGCTGACAGCTCGGAGCCTGGAGCCTGTTTCAGATTCTGTGTCTCCCTCTCTCTCTGACCCTCCCCTGCTCACGCTGTCTCTCTCTCAGAAATAAATAAAACATTAAAAAAAAGAACTAGAAGGTGTCAAAATTCCCTTTGTGCCCTGAGCCTCTGTGACTGCAGAGAAGCCCGGCTAGCGTTCCTGTGTTCACAGTGTAGTAATGCTTTGCAGCCACACGGTGGCAGCCTCCGGATCAATGAACACCCTTGAACGAAATGTGGTTGAAAGATAAAGGTGCGGGAGGGTGAAAAGGAAGGAACGAACCGCAGTGAATTATCTGGGCTTCACGGTCTCACCTTGAGGTATTCAAGGGGTGCCCAACCAGCACAAGTTCTCAGCATTGTAAAAAAGTATTTAAATATTTATTTTTGAGCGAGAGGGCAGAAAGGGAGAGGGACAGAGGACCCGAAGCAGGTTCTGAGCTGTCAGCACGGAGCCTGACATGGGGCTCGAACCCACAAACCACGAGATCATGACCTGATCTGATGTCGGCCGCTTGACCGACTGAGCCACCCAGGCGCCCCTCAGCACTTTTTATAGTGATAAGCACACTGTGAGTGCTGCTAAAGGTTAACTTTGTCTTGGATTTATCCATGTCAGTCAAGGTTCCCGCAACCGCCAGGCTTCATTTTCAGGGTACTTAGTGAAGGCAGCTTAAACATGTCCCTTCTCCGTCTGTGCAGAGAGGAGCGTGTGGACTGGTCCCGCCATCCCTCCAGCCTCCCCCCGCCCCCTGCGCCCTGTGGGTGGATGTGAGGGGTCACGGGGCAGGGGGTCGGCTGCCATCAGCTTGCCTCACACCAGGGAGGGATGCGAAGCTTTCTTCCATCTCGGGAAGTCAGTGGGTGGGGTTTTCCAGTGAATGGAGTCACTGGGAATGGGTGGGGGTGACGGCAAGGCTGTGGGCCGGGCGCCCCATCCCAGCTCCCCTGGGACAGGGCAGTGGCTGACCAGGCCCTGTGTCCAGCCGAGGATCCGGGACGTGTGGTGTGGCCGACATCAGGACCTAGAGAGGGCACCGGAAAATGCCCCACCGTGTGTTTATCTGGCGAGCCGGGAGGCGGACTTTCCCACACGGGCCAAGTCAATGTCAGCGGAGGGAAAGCGTGGGGCACGAGCCTTCTTCCCACCTCCTGAGGGGGCTGCTGTGCGCGGGCGGAGACGGGTCTGGTGTGTGACTCTGGACGCCTTCTGCCCAGAGGCGAACCAGCCTCAGTGAAAGTGTGGAGGGCAGTCTGTTAAAGAGGAAACGTGGCTGCTTCTGCCTCAGCGTCCCCTGTCTGTGTGGAGGATGGAGGGCCCAGGGGAGGGGGAGTGGAGGCGGGCAGGAGGGCAGTAAGAGAAGAGCAGGCCAAGCACCATCACCACCCCCCCCCCCCCCCGGCCCCTGACTGCTCACCTGCTAACCAGGAGGCAAGCTGGGGGGGAGTGGACTGATATGCACTCCCCCCACACACACACACAGAAGAGTGCCCACGTCGGAGCTGAGGGACTCAAACAGTCTGCTTTGAAGTCAGAATCAGGGGCACCTGGGCGGCTCAGTCAATTGAGTATCGACTCTTGATTTCGGCTCAGGCCATGATCCCAGGTCTCTGGGATTAAGCCTCAAGTCAGGCTCCTCTCTGAGTGTGGAACCTGCTTGGGATTGTCTCCATCTCCATCTCTCTCCCTCTCTCTCTCTCTCTCTCTGTCTCCCCCCTCTATCTCAAAAATAAAAAATAAATAAAACTCAGATTCAGAACAAATTAAATGGCTCCTGGTTAGGCTTCCCTGTGGTTGGCACTTTTCCATGAATGGCCCCTTATATAAAATTTATTATCCTATCAAAAGGTTCTCAATTCAAAGTCCTGTTTCTCCAAATTCACAAGTCTTGGAATAGTCTCCAGCAGAGTTAAGGAATGAAATAGAACAATGACAAAAACCCCAGGGAAGGGCTGTGTCCCCAGACATGGGAACTGGTCCCCAGCCCAGCCCTGCCACGAAGAATGACCACCGCTCACCAAAACACAGAGCAGTGACGCGGGCNGGGGGGCAGGTGCTGGGGGGAGGCGGGCGGGGGAGGGGGGCACAAGGCAGGCAACGGGCTGGGAGCTGTGGCATCTGCAGAGGGAGCGTTAGGTGTTCACTGCACGGGTCTCTCAACTTCTCTGTGTGTGTGAAGAGTTTTACGGCACGGTGTTGGGGGAAGATATCAGAAAAGCGATTTGACTCCAGCACTGAAAAATGCAACTTATTACTAAGTGTACTCTGAGCCTACTAGACATATTGTGTGTCTAACGCTGTACCCAATACCTACCGAGAGCAGGCGTCACGTGAGAATAAAATAATTGGTCATTTGTATTTCCTGGTCTGCTGTAAGGGACTGAGACATTTTTATCTGTTCTATGTTGATGCTTTCATAGTCACACAGGCTGATGAGAAAGCGTGGTCCTTATGTTTTAGTATTTTGTCAGCCACCAAGAGCTGCGGCCAGAACATTCCCTGGGAGAAATTTTCGTCTCTTGCCCCGATTTGTTCAACCAGTGGTTATAGATGAAAGGGTGGGGAGTGGTTAGAAACGCTGCCAAATATAACAGATTGAATTGTTTCTCGCTTTTTGCAAGTATATTTTATACTAATTATACTGATAGTAGACATACCAAGCTCTTTTCTTTTTCAGTGATTTATGTATATAAATATTTTTATGCTTTTTCAGGAAAGAGGAGAGAGAGAAAGAGACAGAGAGAGAAAGTTGGGGCTATTTCATGTCTCCTCCCACATCAAAACTGTCCTGTTGAGGGAAAAAAACATAGTTCCTTAATTAGAACATCTTCAGCTAAACTTGGGAGACTGTTCATCTCATTATTCTGTAAGACCGATAAGTAAAAAGCATTTCATTCCAGCGTTTAGAAAGCTGAGCGACACAGGACAAAAGCAAAGCCTTCCCTTTCTTTCCCCTTGCGGTGCGGGGGGCGGGAATGTTGCCAGACAGGAGTTTGGGGGCCAAGCTTCGTGACAGGCAGTGGTGACTCTTGTAAAGCTGGCAGCCGGCATGATGAAGGCGGCGGGAAGGCCAGCGGAGGGCACGGTGAGGTTCTCACGCCTGAGAAGTGGCAAGTGACAATTCTAGGGGCACCTGGGTGGCTCAGTCGGTTGAGCATCTGACTGTTGACTTCAGCTCAGGTCATGATCTCACTGCCTGTGAGTTCGAGCCCCGCATCGAGCTCTGTGTGGACGGTGAGAGCCTGCTTGAGATTCTCTCTCCCTCTCTCCCTCCGCACCTCCCTTGCTTGTTCTGTCTCTCTCTCAGAATAAATAAAACTGAAATAAAATGGGGGCGCCTGGGTGGCTTGGTTGGTTGAGCCTCCGACTTTCACTTAGGTCATGATCTCGCGGTTCGTGGGTTCGAGCCCCGCGTCGGGCCCTGTGCTGACTGCCAGCTCAGAGCCTGGAGCCTGTTTCAGTCTGTGACTCCCTCTCTCTCTGACCCTCCCCTGCTCACGCTGTCTCTCTCTCTCTCTCTCTCCTAGAAATAAATAAAACATTTTAAAAAAAACTGAAATAAAATGTTCGCACTCTTTTAAAAAAATTTAAAAAATAATAAAAGCAGAAGGTGCATGAATGTAAGGGAAATGTGCTTAACGTGGACGTGTTCCAAGAACCCTGAGTTCCTTATCACTCGCTTGCCCCACAGATTATCAGAGGCCATAAATCAAGCCACTTAGTGACCTATTATTGGGCAGAGAGATAGCAGTGCCTGTAAGCTCTGGAGAAAATAGGACACAGATAAACAGAAGCACTTGTTAGCTGGGCCAGAGTGCAGGAAGTCCAGCCGGGGGTGCGTGGTCAAAGCAGTCGTTTCAAATTTGCAGACATTTTTGTTTAATGTTCATTTATTTTTGAAGGAGAGAGAGACAGAGTGTGAACGGGGGAGGGGCAGAGAGAGGAAGACACAGAATCGGAAGCAGCTCCAGGCTCTGAGCTGTCAGCACAGGGCCCGACGCGGGGCTCGAACCCACAGACTGGGAGCTTGCGCTGCCACCTTAAATACCACCTCCCGCTGAACACAGAAGATATCCAGGGTGGGGGTGGGGAGCCACTTCTGTGAAGTTACTAGGAAAAGCGTAATAAATGGTTGTGGTTGTTTTGCAGATTTAAGTCCAGGCCTTAATGAGATAAGAGTTGATAAGTGTTCCTAGAGATTTCCTCATCTTCTTCCTGGTACCAAAGGGAGGCAGCCTTACAGATGGCGACCTCCCCCGCGTGTCTTTTACGAAAGGGTAACTTCTGCTCAGTTTTCAGAGCTTTTCCTCTGTGTATGCTGTTTCTTAAATAAAATCAGCCTGAAATAATCCCTATGTGAACGAGGGGTATTTTGGGATGGCAAACTCAGCTTCTCTGTACCCTCTTAGGGTTCTTTTTGGCTGGTCCTGAGGATTAAGTTGACATAAGACAGATCAGCGGGACAAAAGCAGGTAAATTGTGGAGTTTTATGTGACACAGACTTCCTAAGGAATGGACACCCAAAGAAATGGCCACAGTTACCTGCTTTGGTAGTAGATTGGACAGAGGCAATGGTAGGAAACCATATGAGGAGACTAAGGAAGATAAGGGTCATTTTATTAAAAAAAATTTTTTAATGTTTATTTATCTTTGAGAGAGAGAGACAGACAGACACAGAGGGCAAGCGGGGGAGGGACAGAGAGGGAGACACAGAATCTGAAGCAGGCTCCAGGCTCTGAGCTGTCAACACAGAGCCCGACGCGGGGCTCGAACCCACGAACCGAGAGATCATGACCTGAGCCGAAGTCGGACGCTTAACCGACTGATCCACCCAGGAGCCCCAGATAAGGGTCATTTTAACAAACAAAATGTGTGTAGCTTTCTCTCAGCCTCAACTTCTCATCCCTGATGATAAGCAGGTTACTTCCTTTCTGGTGTAGGGAGGAGGTCTTTCATCTAGGAATTTCATCTCCTCTTTGAAGAAAATGGAAGGTGAGAGTCTTTTCCTTCGATTTGCTGTTTCTCAAGTGCCTTTGACTCGAGGCAGTCAGGATGCCAGACTGTCACGTTTTGGGGTGGCGTGTGCTGAACCCCTTCACATTCAGCAGGTGTGAGGAGAGGCTCACGGTTTGCGCAGCACCGGCTTGAAGCCACAGGGGCTGAATGTAACCTACAGAGAAATGTACATTGGTTTCCTCTAATGTACCATCCAAGCGAGGACAACTGTGTTCATGACTGTTGTATTTTTTATATTTTCCCAGTGTTATCAGAGCTAATTCCTTAAATATCAAATTGCTGGGGACAGGGCTATTTGAAGTCCTATTTTTTGAAACAGGATCTCTGTGAATATTTTAACAAATTACTCCTCTACGTTATTTCACCGAGCATTATATAAAACTTGGTATAGTTGCTTTAAGGTGTAAAGGCAATCAGATGGGGAGACAAGTAGACTGAGGTGGTTTTAGGTTGGGTCCGGAGGTTAAGGTGCCACCTCTTGGATGATAACACAGTCCCATCCAAGAACAATCTACCAGCTTATGTACAAATGTAGCGCTTAAAACTTCCAACATGGTTCATTTTCAAACTACCAAAATATTTTATTTTTAAGCCCCCTGATAACAAGACCATCGGCCAGTCACCGAACCCAGCTTTACTCCATGTGGGCTCCCCCAGGGCAGGATCTTAAATGGGGACAGTCAGGAGTCATGTGATCAGCACTAGTGAGGCTGTCCGCCCGGTAAGACCTTGGCCACCCCAGAAGTGAAAGTGACCTTGTACAACTTCCTCCTACCGGCTCCCCTTCTGCCTAAAAACGTCCTTTCCCTTTTGCACATCCCTTGGGGCTCCTTTCCATATGGGAGGCTGCCTGACTCACATATCGTTAAATAAAGCCAGGAAGAGCTATGAAATTTTCTCGGTTGAAATTGTTTTTAACACTCCTAGAATTATTTTTTAAACCGCCGCTATTTGGTAGACTCAGAAGAATGCACCTGCTTGCCAGACGTGAGTTTAGAAGAAGGAGAAAAGGGCCTTTCAGAGTGTATGCGGCACCCAGGTGCCCTCCTCGGGACGGCCGGTGCTCTGTCCTGGATGTGTGAGTTAACGCGTGAGCCCCTTCCGTCACGTGTCACTTCACTTTTACTGGATTTCCGTCCTGGTTCCCCAGGCGATCAGCACCTTCTGGGGCGTAAGAGGAAGAGGGACTCCAGAGCAGTACCAGTGGTGGTTCGCAGGTGCGTCCAGTACTAGTACGTTGCTCAGTATTAACAAAGGATTGGGGCAGAATCCCCTCCCGAGTGGTTCTGTGAGGTGACCAGGGAGGAAAGACAATCAGGAAGAGAAAAAGCAAAACAAAACCACATCCAAAAACTGCAGACAATACTTCCTACTGTTTAATTGATCTCAAGGAAGGAGAAGTCTGGATTCACAAAAACTTATACACGTTCTGTTTTATTATGTACAAAACCAAGCATACAATAATTATAACAGCAAATAACAAACATGCTCACCAGAGTCAGACCATTTGAAATGGAGCTCTGTACGTGCACATGAATACATAAAAAACCCTGCTTCTCTGTTACCTTGAAATCCAGTACCATTTCATTTCATATTTTTAACTATTCAAGTAAGTGAGCATAAGGGGATTTAGGCAGTATTTAAATCACGAAAGGTAAAGGTTGTTCGTCTGTCTGGAAACTAACCTAATAGCTTAAGAACCACTCCAAGCCTTCCTCCCCCTTAGCCCATAGCTGCCATGAGATCAACGACATCCCCCGATCTTTGCTGACACGGGGCACCCACCCCGCCCCACAGGTCACTTACACAACTTTGGCCAGTCTAGCCATGAGAGATTTGAGAAACAGTCTCAGTCTAAATAATTGCAGCTAATACTGATATAATTTTGCAGTCTGTGTTTGTATGTCTTTACGTTTTCCATTGGTTCTAAGCCTGAAGTAATTAACTCTTCTTACATTCTCTATGCTTTTGCTTTTTTTTACCTTGGATTATTTTAATTGGTTTAAACACAACATGGATGTAAACAATTCCCCAGAAGAGGCACTTCTCTGAATACTGAATGGATGACTCACGTCCCCAGACTAGCAGGGCACTCGGTGGCTCAGACCTGACCAGCCAGAGGAGATCCCGACTCCCACGTGCCAGCGCCGTCTGTGTGAAAATGGCCACACTCCCATCCGCAGCATTTACAAAAGGGGGCTGTGATGGGGATGTGTATCAGAAAACATGGAATTCAAACGGTGCTTATGTTCTGTAGTGAACCCACATGGTTCCTCGGGCGCTCCGATCCCGTTGTGAGAATACTGGTGAAAATAGAGCATTGACCGGAGGCAAAAACGTAAACAGGCAAAGTCACTTTCACAGGCTTTTAAAATGGTCTTAACATGTGACATTATAACTATCCCTCAAATTAGGCGACCAACCTCAACTCAAAGAGCAAGGAATGCAACCTCTCAGGCACCACCTGTAAATTTCTTAATCACAATGGTCCTCGGCTCCGACACGCGCAAGGCAAAGAAGCCAGGGACTCTCACCCTGGGGGTGTCCAAGAATAAGCAGGAGAGCATGACCAGAGACGGCGGCGGCTCAGCCTGAAGCCCGCAGTACTAGCGCCAGGAGTACGTACACGTGTATAATGTGCTTACAGAGAGTCACCGGCCCTGAAACATTATCAAGAGCTGCGTAAAAATCTGAGCAGAGAAAGGCTCGTGAATGAGGTGCGGCGCCAGCCGTGTATAAAGGACGAGTCCATCTGCCCTCACAAGGAGCAGGGCGGCCACGGGACACACGGGTGCCACTCAGGAAGCACAGAAAGGTGAGGTCGGAAGAGCACTGTTTCCAGACTGCAAGACAGACACCGAGTGTAGAAGCTACAGCATCACTGAGAACTCAGGAAGGGATGCCCACTGGATACGTGTCTTTATTCGCGTCCAAAGGTACGAGATCTTAGTGTTGGGAGTGTGCTTTCTCCCGTAGGGTGGTGTGAAAGATAAGACTCTAAGAGGGAATCTGTGAAAATCCGGAAATAAAGTCTTGGAAGAAAAAAACCAACCATGACAAGGAGTGTATGTTGTTTAATATTATTAAAGTCGGATTTTAAAATGGGACCTTAATATTGACCTTTTGCCTGTTACTGTCATATTTGCAAATGCATCTTGTCCTTCTGCTGTTAACTGGAAGCATCTGGGACGCACTGGCTGCTCCACGGAGCCTGCAGGCCACATGTGTTTTCAAATGAAAACAGCCACCTTTTTAGTTTGCCCCAGAGGTGAAAAAATCAAAACCAATGTGTATGAAAGCAAAGAGAGTGAGCATTTAAAGACACAAAATCAGCTACAGTCACTGAAACATACTGCTACCCAGCAGCCGACTGAAGATTCTACAGATATTCACAGTATCAACAGAGGCGTCTGCCCAACTGCACGGACAGGCAGGCCTCACTTAACGGCAATAGATAAGAAGCATCTAGGCTGGAGCCAAGGGCACTCCGTGACCCCTACGATTCCTATTCCACCCCCCTCCCCCCCATCCCGCAATGTGTCCTCACTCCTCTGCCCCGAAGCAAGGTGATGGAGTCCTGCTCTTTGAAAGTAAACCAGACCCTTACGTTGGCTACAGACGACAGCATATCCAGCTCTCAGATCTGTAATGGAAGGACAGTGACAGTCATGTGTGGCTCCGCGTGTGTCTGACTGTAGGCCTTTGATGTACGAACTGTAGGCCTTTGATGTACGAACTCAAAAACGTGGTTTTCCCAGGGAACCTTCTTCCAGAAGCCATTCATGCCGAAAACACTTGGCTGCCAAAACTTTCCTGTTTACCTCCCACCGAACGGTAGCAGACCTGCTGAGACGCGTAACCTATAGCACAGGTTGTACACGACTTTAACCCCAAATACAAAGACTCCAAAGGTGGCCTTCACCACCACCTCGACCTTTGAACCACCTTCAGGAAACGAATGTACTGGATCCCACAGTCTGGAAAGAGCAAGCAGCTTAGGGGTAAATGACTTTGCCCCAAAGAGACGCTTCCTGACTTAAGAGCTGAAGCTTCTCCTAGGGGTGAAGCAGACAGAACTTCTCTTTGGACGGCTTAGAGGAGGACCCCAAGAACTTGATTTCAGACGGTCCAGATGCCACGCGGTGCAGAACAGTATGCACTCCGCACGAGGCACACTGCGGGCGGGGAGCGGACGGCGCCGCCTGCCCTGTGCCGCTGGCCACTCCTCCCTTCATATGGCACAGACCTTGGTTAAAATTTTATCTAAAGGGCTCTCATTTGCTTGAGGCGGTCAAGACAAAGGAGGGTTTATGGAAAGACACCTTTCTTTGGAAAGAAGCCCAGTGTGGCAGCGGTGAGGGGTGGGGATGCACTTAAAGGGCCAGTCAACGACTTACAGGTCAGTCATCATAAAACGTCCTAAAATTCACAGTATTGTGACTTGTGCAAGAGCACTCACGTTTAGGTGCCCGGGGTCTTTGCAATTCACCACGTCAGTTACTACTTGAATCTGCATGTGCTCGGCTTCACTCCATTGGTTTTGAGTTTCTTCTCACTGGTCGTGGTGGCCTGAGAGCAGGTGCCACTGCCCTTCTTCTTCAGGCTCCCGGGAGCGGGCGGGATGGGGGCCCCGCAGGAGTCCCTGACCGCCGCCCCCTGCGTGGAAGTGCCACCTCCACCTCCACAGACATCAGCGCTGGGGCGGCTGTCACCGCGCGGCGGGTCCCGGCGCTGCAGCCTGGGGCTCTTACTCCATTTCTTTTTCTGCTCCTCTGTCCTGTCCTCGAGGGCTGGCTTCTGAGAACTCGGTCCGCGGCTGCGCCCCACGTGGAGAGCTCTGGGGGGGGTGTCGAAGGCGTAGTAGGACGGCCGGGCTTCCTCGCGCTGCAGCTCTCTCCTTCGGGAAGCGCCTGGCTTGGGAGGCCCCTCCTGGTGAGGCCTCGCCAGAGC
>NW_027528865.1:778110-778377 GCF_008692635.1 Crocuta crocuta | reverse complement strand
TCTCCTGGGAGCCCAGGTGCAGCTCGGGGGGCGCGAGCGCAGACGGCGGCGGCACGGCCACTCTCTCCGAGTCCGACAGGTCGCTGGCGCTGTCCTCGCCCTCGTCCGCCTTCATGATTTTCACGCACTGGAGGTCGAGAAACAGCTCGCTCCCCGAGGCGCCCCGACACCTGGGGTCCAGGGGGCTCCTTTTGGGTTTGCCTTCCGGGGAAGCGCTTTCTCGGCGTCCGTCCACCCGCAGCTGGGAGGGCACTTCGGGCGCCTGCG
>NW_027528865.1:769373-777859 GCF_008692635.1 Crocuta crocuta | reverse complement strand
CCTTCTACTCTGCCTTTTTCCTGAAGAGGTTTTTGAACGTTGTGCTTTAGTCCAAGCCGAGCCAGCATTCATGTCGCTGTGAGACATAAAACCGTCATTCTTAGTTCACTGGACAAGATCTACCTGCCGGTGATTCAACAAACAAGAATCCGGGGAATTCGCCGTCCCCGGGAAGGCCTGCTCGGCCCTTGCCCAGCCGCGGTGCTCACAGAGCAAGTGGCCACACGGGCCGCCACTCAAGGATCGTTACAGATGCCCAGAGGGGATGCGCGATTCTGTCTGATACCAGACACCGTCCCTTATGAAAAACACTGACAGTGCTTATAATTTTAGATCAGTCATGTGTATGTAAAACAACATCAACAATAACACCAGTTTGGAGAAAATCTGTCATAAACTCTCAATCTGTTCTGTTAATGATGAACAGTGTTTAATGACACTGACAAGTAAAAGCCACAGCGTTCTTTGACAAGCCTTTTTTCAACGAAAAGTAAACAAGGGGTAAAATGCAAGTTGCATAGAACTTAGTCACTGGCTGGTGGTGATCCTGAGCCACCTGAAATCTTAGCGTGAAAGGGGCGCCTAGGGGGCTCAGTCAGTTGAGCAAGCCACCCATGATTTCAGCTCAGGTCATGATCCCAGGGCTGTGGGATTGAGCCCTGCAGCGTGGAGTCTGCTTGAGATTCTCTCTCTCTTCCTTTGCATCTCCCCTACCTTGCACTCTCTGTCTCTCAAAATAAACAAATAATAACATCTTTTTAAAAAATGGCTTTATTTATCTTTGAGATGAGAGAAAGCGAGTAGGGGAGGGTCAGCGAGGAAGGGGGACAGAGGACTCAAAGCAGACTCTGTGCTGACAGCAGAGAGCCTGAGAGCCCCAGACAGGGGGGCTTGAACTCACAAACCGTGACATCATGACCTGAGCTGAAGTCCAACACTCAACCAACTAAGCCACCCAGGTGCCCCGGAAAATAAATAAATAAAATCTTAACATGAAAAAGTGTAGCATATACAACCTGTACCTCACATCAAAAGCTTATTCGAGTGTTTTCAAATAGGAAGTGCACTCAGGAAAACTGTTTAAAATGAGAAAGGAGAAAAATCACATGGTGCCTTAAAACACCATATGAATGAAAAAGATAGGATTCATGCTATCTTGTGAATGGTGGGAGATGGGAATGATGAACTCTGTGTATGTCCCTAGCACGGCTATGATTTCCCCGGAGGTGATTTACTCCCCGGCAGGATCTCATATCAGAGTGGAAAATACCTTCTTTTCTTTTTACTCAGCACATAGCGTCCCACGAGGATTCCTAATACTTCTCAGGAACATTAAGGCAGGTAGGGCAAAAGAAAGTGGGTGGTAAACATGCTTTCTGGAAAGCTCAGAGGTTACCTGTCCAGTGGTTTCTACCACACTAAGCAATTATTTGAAAATGTGTTATTTTTAAAATAAATACGGAGGGTGTTGAATCAGGTCCAATAGCTAATGTGTGCTCAATATATGTTGGAAAAATGGATAAAGGAATTATCATTACATAGAACTCATAACCAATACTGTTACAACTTTTGTTTACTCTGTCAGTGTATATCAATAAAGGTTTACTATCAGCATCCTTTTTATTATCCTTTTTATTTAAAAACTCATCATAGGAGGATGATTAAGGGGCTTACCCAAAATTATAGATTCTGCTAACAGTGGCAGGATTATGGCCTCTGGAATTTTTACTATCTAGTACTGTTTAAAACCACTTTGCCCACTCATTTCTGATGGGTCAAAAACATAAGTATTTTGTATCCACAGACATACTTTTTTTCCAGCCACACATATTCCATCTGGAGAACTGATATAATGGGCCATCTGCAAGATACTTGCAAGATAAAGCAATTAAAATTATTTACCTGCTTTTCTGGTGACATTTATTCACCCTATTCCCTTTCTTGAAAAAATCACACGGCTGATCATCATCTAGGGTTTGATGGACTGCCTAAAAAACAGACATGCAGTCATAAATACCATGAAGACACAGACACACACACACACACACACACACACACCCCAAACAAAACAGCACAGCAAATCTAAGTAAGATTTCCTCTCAAAATTACATCACCTTCTCTGTGGTGCTGGAAATATTCTTGCCCAATCTGTTGGCAGATGATGACAGCTGGGGAAGTGGCTTCTTTACTCCTCTTATATTTGGAAAGGACTCCTCCAGGCCACCGGAACTATTAGCAACAGAACATGGTAGGTAAGTATGGACTGCAAACGGCCCTGCCCCCAGTACTGGGCTGGTTTTCACTTGTTTGTTCTGAAATATTTATTTGCATAGAACTGAAACGTTGGTGGAGGTACGGTACTGCCTTCTGTTTATAGTTTCATCTTTTTTGCTTGTTTGTTTTTCACGGTGGATATCAGATGCAAAATCAGAGCACTAAACATTGCCAGTGGAATCCTCCTCTCTCCCCTCACGTACACAGAGTCTCCTTGGAAATAACACCTTCAGGAAATCTGTCGGGTATGACTCCATTTCCCATGTCCACTCATTCATTCATTCAACAAGTAATTACAGGAGAGCCTAGAAAATGCACATATCCCTGCTCTCACAGAACTAAAACTTACGGGGAAGCTCCTCTTGAATCTTCCTGCCTTCCCGATCACCTCAATCCAGTAAAAGATTGTCAGTATAGTAATACCTATCGCACCGGTGTTATCTCCGTGCAAGTCTGGTGACTCCTATCAAGAATGCTGTTTTCCCTGATTCTCAGTGGGTGGCCTACTAAGGACGCCCTGATTGGAAAGTGAATGAATACTTTCTTCCATAATATCCCCTGCCTCCGTAAAATAGAAAAAAGGTGAGATTATAGAAGACTCTTTTTCCTCCTGAAACGCTGTGTGTTCCTTTTCATAAGCATGCGTGCCTTTTCTGCCTCTCGCGATTAATGACTTCTACCAGAGTCAACAGGCTTGATTCATCTGAGACGTAGAAAGGGTGCTTTCTTTTACCACCTCTCCTTCAATAGTCGGGGCTTCCTTCTGCTCTGCCCCTCTGGGCGGTGAAAAGGGACCCTCTACAATGCCTGGCCCCAAACTGCTGTCTGGAACGTGAGCTCCCACGTCTTCCCACACCTGGCACGCTCTGCGCCTTAAGCGGCAGCGTTTTCTGGGCAAGTTCCTGAGCGGCAGCGGAAAGGAAGGCTCGAGGGGTGCTCGGGTGCAGAAGGCAAGCTGCCGCTCTCCCTGATGCGCTGCACTGCCACAAAGCGAAAGTCTGAGGCTCTGCCTACAAAACTGGTCCCCAGCGCCCGGGGCTGACTCAGGGCAGCTGCATAGTTCATCACGAGGCATGAACTCTCTTCCCACCTCTTCCTCTCGGGCTAGGGGCCAGGAGACGGAGAGGCAGCAGCGCCGCCCCCTCCCCACCCTCCAGGGAACTACCAGGCTGGCGGTCCGGGCGGCAAAGCATTGTGGGTGACGTGTGGTCGGGTCGCCTGTCCTCTACGCAGCGGGGCTCCCTGGGTCTGGCCGGGGTTCCAGGTTGCAGTGCACACGTCCAAAGAGCTGGCTAGCCCAGGGACTTCGGCGTGGCCCGGGAACCAGCTCCCGGAGAGNGCGGGAAGGCCGGGGGCGCGCCGGGAGCCGCCTGCCGGCCGGGCTGCAGCCGCCAGCTCCGCGTGCGCTTCGCCGACGCGCTGGGCCTGGAGCTGGCGCAGGTCAAGGTGTTCAACGCGGGCGAAGACCCGTCGGTGCCGCTGCACGTGCTGTCGCGCCTCGCCATCAACTCGGACCTGTGCTGCAGCAGCCAGGACCTGGAGTTCACCCTGCAGTGCCTGGTGCCCGACTTCTCGCCGCCCGTCGAGGCCACGGACTTCGGCGAGCGCCTGGGGCGGCAGCTCGTCTGCCTGGAGCGCGTCACCTGCTCGGACCTGGGCATCAGCGGAACGGTGCGCGTGCGCAACGTGGCCTTCGAGAAGCAGGTGGCGGTGCGCTACACCTTCTCAGACTGGCGCAACGCGCACGAGGCGGCGGCCAGGTGGCGCGGGCCCGCGGGCGCGGCGGGCACAGAGGATGTCTTCGCCTTCGGNGCTCCGCTACCGAGTGGCCGGCGCCGAGTACTGGGACAACAACCACGGCCGAGACTACAGCCTCACGTGCCGCAACCACGCGCTGCACATGCCTCGCGGGGAGTGCGAAGAGAGCTGGATCCACTTCATCTGAGCGCGCCCCCTCGGAGGCCGCCCCGCGGTGCCTCCCGCGCGGGGCACTCTGCGCCCGCGGCGACCTTTACTCACCTCCCCCCCACCCCTGCCGGAGGCTTCTGGCCTCCCTTCCCGCTGCCGGATCCCGGGGAAGTGGCCCTTCCCATCTTCTACTTGAACCGCCTGTGTCGCTGGGTCTCAGAAGTAGCCTCAGGTGGCCAGAAGGCCGAGTCGTGTCATGCGCCGGGGGAGGGGAGGGGGGTCGATGCATGGCAGTGTTGGCCCCTCTGGCAAGGGTCCAGGGAGGGCCGGTCGGTGTGTTGGTTGGAAAGGCCTGTGGCTTGTGCATGTGTCCTGATTGGGTCTCTGTAAACGTAGCTGTTATTTATTATCATTGTGATGTTGGAACATTTTACCCTTACTGGATGCCTTCTCAGGAACATTCTGGATTTAACAAGCTAAAGAAGAAGTCAGTCTTGTGTTTGTGCCCATTGTAAACAGAACGTAAGGTGTGACTCCCACCGTGGTTCCTTGAGGCATTTCTGCCCCGGGACAAGGAAAACCTGACACTAGACTTGCTTGCCAAAGGCTGTAGACCTCTAACAGTGGGAAACTATTAATAGGCAGGAAATTTATGCCTCATCAGTCATCATACAATCATTCCTGGGAGTTCAGGCTGCCCTGGTTAGGCCGTGAGTCTCTTACATCAAGAGCCAGGGAAGAGGAAAAAGCTTAACTTTTAAACTAGCAAAACAGCCCCTTCTCTTCGCGTCTCTCTTCTCACTTCGTGAGTGAGTTTCCCTTCTTCACGTTTGACAGTTCTCTGTATCCGCATGTTATCAGGCCATTCTGCTTAGGTTTGAGACTACCTAAACATTTGAAGGAATTCTGCCTTAAGTTATCTCAATTTCCAGGCAGCTCTATAGCGTAATTTCAGACAACAGTGCCCTTTGCAATTACCTTTTTGATGATTAAGATGACTCTTTTTTATGCCTGCTTAAGTGTCAGAAAATCCCCAGGGTCATCTTGCAGAAGTTGGGTTACCAAGTGGAACTGGAAGGTGTTTTCATCAATAGCCAGAGCCTAGAGGAAAAAAAAATCACAAATACACTTTTTAATCGTTTTAAATTGTGTTTGTATATGCCCGGTTTTATCAGCCACCTGCCAACTTTATTCTTTGTGCCT
This sequence comes from Crocuta crocuta, assembly GCF_008692635.1. Taxonomy (NCBI): domain Eukaryota; kingdom Metazoa; phylum Chordata; class Mammalia; order Carnivora; family Hyaenidae; genus Crocuta; species Crocuta crocuta. The sequence continues at coordinate 772,474 of NW_027528865.1, read as the reverse complement.
TCAGTTAGAGTTTCTAACATTGTCTGGGCTTTTCACCCCAGTTTTTAAACTGTTAAGTGCTTTTTTTTCTTCTTCTTTTTTAAATCTCCAACCAAGAAGTCAAAGCCATTGTCCCCTCCTGAATGCCACAGTGACTTACATTTCCCAGCAAGGCGCCGATCATTTCTTTTGGTGCTGAGTGGCGGTCTCTGACAGCAGGTGCCAGCAGTGAGGTGTGAAGACCCAACCAAGACAAACAGGCCTTCCAGCTTGTGACGTTTGGTTCTGATACAGCTGAAACCAGTGGGATTAATCTCTGGTAGCTGTCACCAATAAAGCCACTCTAAATTTTCGAATACTTTTTGACATTTGTCAAGTCAATAAGTGAAAGATGTGTTTTTGCCTCTCAACCAACTTGTTTTTTATTATTGCAACCTCTGGGTTTCCAAAATTCCAAGAAGAGGGATGGCTTTCTTTGGCACCTTTTGGTGATAACAACACTGAATTTTGATTTAAGGCATTGTAATTAAAGTGAACAAGCTTTGGCTATTAGCACTGTGCACTACATTGATATGCAAGAGGGATGGAAGGCTGGTTCCATTTCCTGCTGTTTAATAAACTGTCCAATTAGGTCAGCAGGCCTGTGAGAGCCTTGGCTGCTATGTCCTTGGCCCCAGCCCAGAATGCAAGACCATTGTCCAGAGCATTCAGGTGTAAGAGTCAGAGCTGCCAAATGTATTGTTGTGTAAAGGCATGTAAGAATTTTATCCATGTGACTGTCACTTGCCAAAAAGATTCTGGTCATGGAATATAAAGTACATGTTTTATCTTCGATATTAAGAGAACCTCAACGTGCCTTTAAAAAAATCAACATGTAAACATTCAAAACCTGAAATAGACCTGCCTAGTTGATACAGAAGTTGTTAAAGTTCAGCTTAAGGAGAACTTTCAGACCTTAACACAGTTATGTTGCTTAGATGTTAACATTTTGCAGTGGATTGTGCAATGGTGGGGTTGTATCCCCAAACATATTTTAATGTCATTAAGATGATTTCACTCAAGCCTAAATATTAAAGTATATGCATACATTGGTATCTGAAGAGTGTTTTTCTTGCCATCTAATGATAGACACAAGACTTGAGAAACTTCCTGATTGTTTAAAGTGTGTCATACATTAAGTCTTATCCTTCCGAAAGCACTATCAAATGTAGGGCCTTGTCGAAAAAGGCCCTCAGCTTTTTGTGATTGTACCTCAGCTTCAGCACAGTTGTGTAGGTCTTTGAGAAACAGAAATACAGTCTTTATGCCAGGTCGATGCTAGCACAGGAAGAAAGCTCTAGGGGAATGTAGACTACAGGATAGTTGTTCTCTTTCAATGCTTACTGAATCCTGCGTATGGAGTGAGGAGTGTGTAGCTGCATCCCCCTGGCTTCCCTCACCCAGTACAGAGCCTTGCACCCACGGGAAGGAAACCGACCTTTATCGTGCACTCATTCTCACTGGCTTGCTCACAGTGATAGCTACTGCACATACTTGATTTCATTTAACTCTGAAAATTACCTGGTAGATAATGTCCCTATTTTCTTAGCCGCCAGAATGAAGCTCAGAGAGGCCTAATTTTTCGAAAGACCCACAGCTGGTAAGCTGCAAAGTCAACATTCAAACCTATACCTGCTCTGCCCTGTGATGGGGTGTTCCCAATAAGTGCTTGTTAAATTTAATTGAAAGCCCAATTATGATTAATGGATGAGGTTTTTCCATCTACTTCCACACTCTTAAGGATCTATTTAAGAACAATTCTAATAAGATTAAGTGACCAGCCTTGATCTTCCATGTGGTATTACTAAACAATCCTTATGCTTTCCAGACGCACGAAACAATAGAAGGGGCAAATATTTTTTTCCTCTCTACTAAAAAGTGGCAAGATGAGAAATCAGTACTTTAAATTTTGAAGGGCTTGTCTGCTGTATCTGTGTATCCATGCATGTTTTAAACAAGCATCCACTGATCTTATTTAAATTTCAAATAGGAATGCTCCAAAACGCCTGGAAATATACTGTTCATGACTGCTCGGCACCACCCCCAGACGGCTTCAGCCAGGTGCTGCTCGGGGTCTGCGGTTTGGCTAATGAGGACCACAGGACCCGCCACCTCCGGCTTCCAGGAAATGAAGGTGGGGGGGGCGTGGCGCCGGGGGCGTGGCCTNGCGTGTGTTCCTTCCAGGGAGTCGGACCCCCGCCCCCTCGCAGGTTCGGCTGGTACCCCCGAGACTCTACGGCCCCGTCCCGCCGTCAACGGCCAGCGTGGTGGTGGGTAGCCCGGGACTCTCCCTGGAGGACCGGCGTCCTGTAGAGGCAAGTCAGGGCTCCTGGGGCGGGTGCGCACCGCGGGAGGGCAGGGCAGGGGCAGGGTGAGGGGCGGGGGTCGCGGCCTCCGCGCAGCAGCCCACCTACCCCGATGGCCAGGAGCCAAGGCCCCCATAGCGCCCCTGGTTCCGGCCTCAGGCGACCCCGGCGCCGCTCACGGGTACGAGGGGCGGAGCCTGGCCTGCGCGCCGCGCTGATTGGACGGGGTTACGCACGCACGCGGCGCCGATTGGGTAGGCGCTTCCCGCTTTCCGTCGGCCGCCTGAGGTGAGGAGCGGAGGCGGTCGCTGAGGTCGGAGACGCTCCGCGGGGTGGCGGCGGTGACGGCGGCTCCCTGGGCGCGACCTGGAGGCTTTCTCCAGGCACAGGTTGAGCAGGGTGCCGGGGCGGGCCTCCCTGATGGCGCGGCTGTTTGGAGAGGGCCCGTGGCGCCGGGCCGGCCTCAGGCGGCGGCGGGCGGGCGGCCAGTCCCCTGACGGTTGAGGCGTAGCCATTGTGAAAACGGCCGGGCGGCGCGGCGGCGGCTGAGAGGANGGCGGGGCCGGTTAGCGCTTCCACCTGCGGGGGTGCTGGCCGTGGGCCCCGGTGCGCCGCTCCCCGGCCTCCCGTGCCCTGGAGCGCTGCCCGTCCTCATGATAAAATGGGTGCGCGTGCCGGTCGCCGTGGGGATGCCGTCACGGGTGTTCGGCGACATTGCCGGGGTTAGCATCTCAGAGAGGGTGGTGCTGGCTCCCTTCCCGTCCTCCAGGCGCCCAG
>NW_027528865.1:708364-769054 GCF_008692635.1 Crocuta crocuta | reverse complement strand
GCCCGCCTGCGTGCTCGCGTTCACCACCTCGCTGGTTCTGGCTTTTGCCGTTAAGTGGACCGGGTTCAGAGCCTGCTTACACCTCAGCCCCACACTCCGTGGAAAGCGTCCCTCGTGCGGGCTGCCCCCTCCCCTGCGTGGTACTTAGGGCGGATGTGGGGGGCGGGTCATTTGTGCAGGTNACTGTCCGCTCGGCCTGCGTGGATACTAATCAGTTGTCCTGGGCTGATATCTTGCAGCAAAGTAGTCTGGGAACTACGCCGTCTTGTTAGCATTTTTGTGCCACTCGGCCGTAAGTAATTTTTGCTGTATTTCATGTTTCAGAGTACTTCTTAAATTATATTTTAGATTCACATCCAAATTGTTTCAGTTGTGGAGGCGGAAAAGCGCAAGGTCGTAGGCATGCCTGCCCCCACAGTTGTCCTGGGAAGAGAGTACAAATTGATGTCCCTAAAATATATTTCAAGTATTCAGACTTTTTAATCAGTTTTCAAATGTGAAATAAAATGTTCTAGTCTTCAGTTTTACAAATATACCTTCAATGCAATAAAATAGACAAGTATGTGTAGAGCTATTGGTTTCATGAGTGAATGTTGGCACGGTATCAAAGATTAACTGAATCTTTGGTGATGGATTGGTGAATTTTGGATAAGGAATAAAATCTCAATCTACATTAATCAGACGTTATATATGCCATAATTTTTAATTTTGGATAAATCATCAATATGTTATAATCAAAACTTTTGTGTTCTCTGGACAGTATGAGTTAAAGATTAAAACAAGATGTAATTGTTTTCAAAATCTAATTTGAGAATATTTTCATAAAAACATGAAAAAGTATAAAAATTTTTCTTTAAAAATTTTTTGAAATATTAAAATTCTCTTAAGAGTAAGCTAAAATACAAATTATTAATGAACATTAATCTTAAAATATTTTAATAATGGTGAAATTATCTTTTAATAATTGAATCTTATTAAATTTTTTATAAACATAGTCAATTCTAGTGTTTACTTGCCTTCTACCATGGTAGAATCCATATTATGTTTATGCAGTTTGTGTCTAGATTTACATGTGTACAAATTAAAGAATAATATGAATCACGTAGAACTACAGTTTTCCTCCGTCACATGCGCAGCTATTGTAGCTGCTGGTACTTGCAAAGCCACAAGTTGGAATGCAAAGAAAAGCAAGAAAATGGGCATTTGGCACTATCAGGAACCAGTTCTTCGTTATGCAAGAATCAGCTGTATTCTTGCTCTGCTGGAAGAAGGATTTGGCAGTGAATTAATGTCTTTTCTCATACTTGAGCACTCATGTTTCTCACATTCTACTTCCATAAATGTCAGTAGGAGCACACCCTACAGCCTGCTCAGCATTTTTTTAGCCCCTCCCACCAGCCCTGTAACCTTTTTCAATAGAAGATTCTAACATCTATAAAATAAGCAGAATAGTGTAACTAACTGCAGTCCCCTTCCTGCAAGGGCATGGGCAAGGAGAGTGTTGCTCTGGGGCCTGAAGATTGTGAATTACAAGAATTGCTATGTTCATGGTTCTCGGACTTGCTGGGCTAGTGCTGGATTCTGAATCAGTAGAGATTCCTGTGTGCTCCTCAGTAAATGTGTGTGTGTGTGTGTGTGTGTGTGTGTGTGTGTGTGTGTGTGTGTAAGAGAGGGACAATGATGTACAAAAAGTTCCTATTTTTTGCTTTGTACTTTTTATGTCTTAAATCCTTTTGTATTACAAGGTCATGGAGATACCGGTACTCCTGTATGTATTCCTCCTAGTAGTTTTTATAAAAACATTTACTTATTACATTGGGTAGTTAATTCAGCTAGAGTTTATTTTTGTGAATGGTGAGAGATAGAGGTCTAATTTGTTTTCATGTGGTAAGTCAGTTTTCCTAATACCAGTTATCAACTAGTTTACCTTTTTCCTCTGATTTATGAAGCTTTATGTATACATTAACTCACAATATATGCATTGGGTGTGCATTTGCATTCTCTTTGTTTTTTTTTAATTTTTTTTTAATGTTTTATTTATTTCTAGGAGAGAGAGAGAGACAGCGTGAGCAGGGGAGGGTCAGAGAGAGAGGGAGTCACAGACTGAAACAGGCTCCAGGCTCTGAGCTGGCAGTCAGCACAGAGCCCGACGCGGGGCTCGAACCCACGAACCGCGAGATCATGACCTAAGCGAAAGTCGGACGCTTAACCGACTAAGCCACCCAGGCGCCCCTCTGTTTTGTTTTATTGATCCATTTATTTCCTATTCTTAACACTTTTTTTTAGTAATTGTGACTTTGTAGTATATTTTAATATCAAAAAGATTATTCTTCCTTTTAATTTTTATTCTATTAAAAACATTTTAATTCTAGTATAATTAATATGTTACCTTAGTTTCAGGCATACAATACAGGGATTCAACAGTTGTATACATTACTCAGTGTTCATCACAATATGTATACTCTTGATCCCCTTCACCTATTTCACCCATCCTGCCACTCTGCTTCCCTTTGGTAACCACTAGTTTGCTCTCCATATTTAAGAGTCTGTCTTTTGTTTGTCTCTTTTTATTCTTTGTTTCTTAAACTCCATATATGACTGGAATATATGGTATTGTTCTTTCTCTGACTTATATCACTTAGCATTATACCCTCTAGATCCATCCATATTGTTGCAAATGGCAAGATTTCATTCTTCTTTATGGCTGAGTAATATTCCATTATATATATACACACAGACACACACATACATACACATATATATATACCACATCTTCTATATCCATTCATCAATCCATGGTCACTTGGGCCGCTTCCGTAATTTGGCTACTGTAAATATTCCTGCAGTAAACATAGGGGTACATAGATCTTTTCAAATTAGTATTTTCGTACTCTTTGGTGATTACCCAGGTTGGAATTACTGGGTCATATGGTAGTCCTATTTTTACTTTTTTTTTTTTTTTTTTAAGAGAGAGAGTGAGTGTGTGTGTGAATGAGGGAGAGGAGCAGAGAGAGAGAGAGAGAGAGAGAGAGAATTGCAGACAGGTTCCATGCTCAGTGTGGAGCTTAATGTGGGGCTGAATGCCATAACCCTGGGATCATGACCTGAGCCAAAACCAAGAGGCAGTGTTCAACTGACTGTGCCACCGAGGTGCCCTGAGTTTTATTTTTTTTGAAGAACCTCTCTGCTGTTTCCACACTGGCTGCACCAGTTTGCATTCTGATCAACACTGCAGGAAGTTTCCTTTTTCTTTTGTCTTTTCTTTTCTTCTTCTTCTTTTTTTTTTTTTTTTTTTTTTTTGAGAGACAAAGTAAGACAGAGTGTTGAGTGAGGAAGGGGCAGAGAGAGAGGGAGACACAGAATCGGAAGCACGCTCCAGGCTCTGAGCAAGCGTTCAGCATAGAGCCTGATGCGGGACTTGAACTTACAAACTGTGAGATCACGAACAGAGCCAAAGTCAGATACTTAACGGACTGAGTCACCCAAGCACCCCAGAAGGTTCCTTTTTCATTGCATCCTTGCCAAAACTTGTTTCTTGTGTGGTTGACATTCACCATTCTCGCAGGTGTAAGGTGATATCTCATGGGAGTTTTGACTTGCATTTCCCAAAGATGAATTATGTCAAGCATCTTTCTAATGTGTCTGTTGATGATCTGTATGTCATCTTTGGAGAAATATCTGTTCATGTCTTCTCATTTTTTAACTGAATTCTGTTTGTGGTGTTGAGTTGTATAAGTTCTTTATATATTTTGGATACAGATCCCTTATCAGATATATCATTTGCAAATACCTTCCCCAATTCAGGTTATTTTTTTGTTTTGTTGATTGTTTTCTTTGCTGTGCAGGCCTTTTATTTTCATGTAGTCCCAATAGTTTGTTTTTATTTTGTTTTCCATGGCTTATGAGACCTATCCAGAAAAATGTTGCTATGGCTAATTTCAGGGATATTACTGCCTATACTCTTTTTAGTATTTTTATGGTTTCATGTTTCACATTTAGGTCTTTAATCCATTTTGAATTTATGCTTGTGTATGGTGTAAGAAAGTGGTCCAGGTTCATTCTTTTGCATGTGGATGTCCAGTTTTCTCAGAACCATTTGTTGAAGAGACTGTCTTTTTCACATTGCACATTCTTGCCTCCTTTGACAAAGACTAATTGACCATATAATTGTAGGTTTATTTCTGGGCTTTTAAAAATTTTTTAATTAATTTTTTTAGGGGGGAGACAGTGTGCACAGCAGCAGGGGAGAGGCAGAGAGAGAGGGAGAGAGAATCTCAAGCAGGCTCCATGCCCAGTGCAAAGCCAGACATGGGGCTTGAGCTCACTACTGTGAGATCATGGCCTGAGTCAAAACCAGTAGTGGGACACTTCACTGACTGAGTCACCCAGGCACCCCTATTTCTGGGCTTTCTATTCTGTTCTATTGATCTGTGTGTCTTTCTGTGTGCCAGTACCATACAGTTTTGACTTCTACAGCTTTGTAGTACAACTTGACTAGGATTGTGATACCTTCATTTTCCTTCTTTTTCAAGATTGACTTGGCTTTCTGGGGTCTTTGTGGTTCAGTCAGATTTTAGGGTTATTTGTTGTAGTTCTGTGAAGAACATTGTTGGTATTTTGACAGGGATTGTATTAAATCTGTAGATGGCTTTGCATAATATGGACATTTTAACAGTATTTGTTCTTCCTGTCTCAGTATCATTCCATTTATTTGTGTCTGTCTTCAGTTTCTATCATCAGTGTTTTATAGTTTTCAGAGTACAGGTCTTTCACCTCCTTGATTAAGTTTATTTTATATTTTTGGTGCAATTGTAAATGGAATTGTTTTCTTAATTTCTCTTCTGGTACTTAATTATTAGTATATAGAAATGCAACAGAATTCTGTATGTTGATTTTGTATCCTGCAACCTTCCTGAATTCATTTATCAGTTCTAGTAGTTTCAGGCGGAGTCTTTGGCATATTCTCTATGTAATACCATGTCATGTGCACATAATCAGAGTTTTCCTTCTTCTTTAGCAATTTGAGTGTCTTTTATTCTTATTCTTGTCTCCTTGCTGTGGCTAGGACTTCCAGTATTGTGTTGAATAAAAGTGATGTGAGTAGACATCCTTTGTCTTGTTCCTGACCTTAAGGGAAAAGCTCTCAGTTTTTCACCATTGAGTATGAGGTTAGCTGTGCATTTTTCATATAGGAGTCTTTATTATGTTGAGGTATTTTCCTCTAAACTCTTCCCTTTAATTTTTGCTGGCTAGAGTTTGTGTTTGTAGTTTCTTCTTTCAGCACTTTGTAGTTTATTTTCTTGTAGTGTCCTTATCTGGTTTTGGTATCAGGGGAATGCTAACTCATAATTGGAAGTGTTCCTTCCTCTTCTATTTTTGGGAAGAGGTTGAGAAAGTTTGGTGTTAGTTCTTCTCTAAATGGTAGAATTTACCAATGAAGCCATCTGGTCCTGGTCCTGGGCTTTACCTTTCTGGGAGGTTTTTTTTTTTTTTCCTTAAATTTTTTTTTTTTTTTTTTTTTTTTACATTTTATTTATTTTTGAGAGACAGAGCATGAGCGAGGGAGGGGCAGAGAGACAGGGAGACATAGAATCTAAAGCAGGCTCCAAGCTCCCAGCTATCAGCACATACAGCCCAATGTGTTTGAACTCACAAACTGCAAGGTCATGACCTGAGCTGAAGTCTGATGCTCAACTGACTGAGCCACCCAGGAGCCCCTGTTGGGAAGTTTTTGATTATGGATTCAGTCTCCTTACTAGTGATTGATCTGTTCAGATTTTGAATTTCTTCCTAATTCAGTCTTGTATTTTCCTAGGCTGTATGTTTCTTCTAGGTTTCATTTCTTCTAGGTTGTTCAATTTATTGACATGTAATTGTTCACGTGTCTTAGGATTTTTTATCTTTCTGTGATATCAATTGTAATGTATCTTTCATTTATAATTTTATTTGAGTCCTCCTTTTTCTTGGGAACTCTAGCTAAAGGTTTGTCTATTATGTTCATCTTTTCAAAAACCCAGCTCTTATTTTCCTTGATCTACTGTGTTTTTAAGTCTCTGTACCCTTTATTTCCACTCTGATCTTTGTTATTTCTTTCCTTCTACTAACTTTGGGCTTATTTTTAAATTCTTTTTGTAGTTCCTTGAGGTGTAAAGTTAAGTTGTTTATTTGAGATCTTTTTTTAACTATAAGCATTTTTCAATGTAAACTTATCTTTTAAGACTGTTCTTGCAAACACTTTTAAAAATGGGGTACGTGGGTGGCTCAATCAATTCATAATTTTGGCTCAGGTCATGATCCCAGGGTTGTGGGATTGAACCCGAGTCAGCCTTAGAGCCTACTTGAGATTCTCTCTCTCTCTCTCTCTCTCTTTCTCTCTCTCTCTCTCTCTCCCTCTCCCTCTCTCTCCCTCTCTCTCCCTCTCCCTCTCTCTCCCTCTCTCTGCCCCTTCCCTATCTCAAACATTTTTAAAAACTGATTTTGCTGTGTTCCATAATTTTTTGGTAAGTTGTTTTTCTATTTCATTTGTCTCAAGATATATTTTATTTCTCTCTTGATTTGTTGGTTGTTCAGAAAGATGTTCAGAAGCATCTCCACATAATTGTGGATATTTTGGGTTTCTTCTGATAATTTACTTTTTTAAATGTTTATTTTTGAGAGAGAAAGAGCATGAGTGAGGGAGGGTCAGAGAGAGAGGGAGACACAGAATCCGAAGCAGGCTCCAGGCTCTGAGCTGTCAGCACAGAGCCCACGTGGGTCTGGAATTCATTCTGGAACCTCGTAATCATGACCTGAACCAAAGTTGGACACTCAACTGACTGAGCCACCCAGGTTCCCCTCTTGTAATTCATTTTTAGTTTCATATCATTGTAGTTGGAAAAGATGCTTGATATGACTTACATTTTAAAAAATTTAGTAATACTTGTTTTGTGGCCTAACATATGACTTATGCTGGAGAATGTTCCATGTGCACTTGAGAAGAATGTGTATCCTGCTGCTGTTGGATGAAATGTTCTGTACGAATCTATTAGGTCCATCTGGTGTAACATGTAGGTTAAATTAGATCTTTAGGCACTTAAAATTTTTTTTTTGTTGTTTTTGAGAGAGAGGCAGAGAGAGAGAGGGGTTCAGAGGATCCAAAGCGAGCTCTGTGCTGGCAGCAGCGAGCCTGATGTGGGGCTCGAACTCACAAACTGCAAGATCATGACCTGAGCTGAAGTCAGATGCTCAACTGAGTGAGCCACCCAGACGCCTCCTAAGCACTTTAAAGAAGATACTGTTCTAAGTCTTCTGTCTTTTATAGTTTCTGTTGGTCAGCTATCAGTCTTATTGATGCTACTTAAAAGTAAGCTGTCTTTTTTTATTTTGTGGCACCTTTTAATGTTTTTATATTTGATTGTTAGCAGTTTTCTGTGGTATACCTGGGTATAGTTTTTCTTTTTTCCTTCTGGGGTTCATAGGACTTTTTGAATCTATAGTGATGTCTTTTATTGGTTTTGGGAAATTCTCAGTTATCATTTCTTAGGTATCGCTTCTGCCCCCTTCACTGTCACCCGAGGATTTCATTTACAGATACATAGGGCTTCATCACTTACCCTCTATGTTGTTCTGTCTTCTAGTCTCCCCATATTTTTGTGTATCTTTGCTGCTTTCTCCGTATTTTTTTTTTTTTTTGATCTAGCTTCTGGTTCTGTAATTTTCATTCATCTGTGCGTCTTTTCATTTTGTTCTAAATAATTTTGTTATTGACTGTTCCTTGTTTCTAGAATTATATGGTTCTTGTTCAAATTTTCTGTGACCTTCCTTACTCCCCACCCCAGTTTCTAGTTCTCTGCCAGAGTTCCCAGTCTTTTTAAATAACTTTACGTACACAGTACTTATAGTTACTTTAAAGTATTTAATAACTTTACCATCTGGAGGCCATGTGACCCTATTACTTTAGGCTACTTCTGTTGTCACTTTTCAATAGGTTGATCCAAGTCTATGAATTTCACTTTAGATATTGCTGTGGTTGCATCGTACAGATTTTTATATGTACACATTTTCTCATTCACTTAGATATTTAGTCATTTCTCTCTTTTTATATCATGAGGACTGTTTAAATATACATATTTTTCATTTCCAAATAGAGGGGAAGTTTGAAGCTACCTTCGTAGCAGATTTCTAAATTTATTGTGTTATGAGAACAGGGTATCTATCTTATTCTTTTGCATGCTTTTGTTTTTGCTCTTCTGACTTAAGATTTTCTCTTTTATTATTCAGAAATATCCTCTTAATGTTTATAGATGTACTTTTTAAAATTTGTCTTCTTTGGAATTCAGTGGACTCTTTAAATTCATGGATGTCTATATTTGGGAAAATTCTTAGCTATTATTCAACTGTTAACTATATACCACTATCTTTTTAAAATAATTTTTGTGAATAGATACTGGAATATCTACATCTCTCCTTCATATCTCAACTTTTTCTTATATACATTTTACCATTTCCTTTCTTTGTGATACTCTGGATATNTAATAGTAGCAGTAGTAGATACTTAAGGTTCTCAGGCCAGTGCTGTTCCTCATTAACCCCCCATTTGGTTGTTGACCTTAAGTACTTATTTTTTACCCCTGATTTTGAGATAATATTTTTCATGTCTTTTCCCCACTATTTTCTATCTATGAAGCAAGTCTGTGTGTGTGTGTGTGTGTGTGTGTGTGTGTGTGTGTACTAAAATCTTGGAAGTGTGTGATAAAACATTCTCTAACAAGAGCAGCCTAAATTTCTATCTCTGCGATGGCCTGGGGAAAATTAAAGAAAGAGTGAAGCCAGATAGAAAATAGGTAAACCCCTTCTTTGGACCTGGGGAAGCAAAGAGCGAGTCCCTGCGTTTCCAATATTTTCTGGGTTGTATCTCTCTGAGTTAGGCAGAGTGACAAAATGACTACCAGCTACTCAGAGATCTTGGAATCATTGCTGGTGTACTGGGATTCCCAGCTAGCCACAGACCTAGAACCGGCCCTTTAGTGTATAATATAGGTCAGAGCAGACAGGCACAGCTAGCTGGGGCAGAATCACAGCTGGCCCCTGAACAGGTTTGGATGGAGCAGCTAGACTCCACCTGCTTAACTGTCGAGGCTGGCCTTGGTCATTTTTGTCCCCTCACTCTAACCCAACCCACATTTTACATGTCCCATGGTTGGGATTTCACTTACCTATATATTGGCAAGAATTTATCGTGCTTTTTAAAAGGCACATAAGCATAAATTACAAATAAAGCCTGCCTTTGATAAAGAGCAAGTTACAGTTCTGTGCAACTGACCACTCTTCCGCACCAGTAAGCTGACAAACGTCCCAATTGTCCCGAAATGGTACAGATCTCTCTCTCTCCCTCTCCCCCCCTTCCCTCTCCCCCCTCTCTCTCCCTACCTCTCCCCCTACCTCTCACCTTTTCTTCTCTATCTCCCCCCACCACACACATAAACACACATACATATGTGCAAATATGTATATATTTATACCTAGGGATATAACCATACGTAAGACCTTTTTTTTTTTTAAATAAATGCCATTACACAGTATGTATCATTTGGCAACATTGTGTTTTAATTTAACTTAAAATTGACTGCAAATATCTAAAATTATGGTTCATCTGTTATGTTTACAAAATTGATTATCATATACCACATTTTATTTATTCATTCTTCACCCTCCCTCCCATTCCCAACGCCTATCTGGGTACTTTTGAATTTCTGCCACTTCCCACAGTGTTGCAGAAACACCATTAGACTTGGCTCCTAAAAAACATGGAGCAAATGTTTGTCTGAGGATCAGATTTCCCCCCCCCCAGAGTTAATTTGAAAATACAAGAGATTATTTTACTCATGCCTTTCGTATGCCTGATATGTATGTCCTCATTGGCACTTAAATTTCTCTACTAATATGTGCAAGAAAGTAGGCTGTGACTAATGTCACTCGTGTTCTTAGGAGCACATGGTGCTGTATTCACCTGGATTAATTGCCTCTCTGTGTTGGGTTTCCTAGTGTTTCTATTACAAATATCTTCAAGTACAGATGATTTTTAAATTGTTCCACTTATAATGTCTAGAAAAGATGGCATTTCTTTTCCTTTATAAAGTTAACATGTAAATTGCATTTGAAAATGTTAGATGCTTTTGTGAAGATGGTAGGAGGTGCTGAGTGTAGCCCGGTTGATTCCTGTTTTCCGTTCTTCTTTGCAGGGACTGTGTTCTTAGGTTTTCTTTTCCTCACTCCCTTCCTTGCATATTTGTTCTCCTATATCCTGTCCTTTGGTAACATACTTGCATATTCTCCCCTTCTTAAGTATTATGTTACTAGATTGAATTTCATTTACACATTAATTCAGGATTATTTTTCTTCTTGTTCCCAAAGTTGAAACACATATACAGCAGGAATTCCTCCTGCGGGAGGTCCAGGCTTGTTTTGTTCACTAACTAGTTTTGTGAGCTTTTTGCAAGACTTTGGATATTTATTTAAGTAATCTATAAAAATTTATAGACCTATAGATTTAAAAATCTATAAAAATCTATAAAAAAAGAAGGCCTAAATAAAGGATCTTCAGGCTTTCCTCCAGAAACTTCTTTGATCAAATTCAAATGTGTAATAGTGAGGAACCTGAAGAAATTACTTATTGCCTTTGGTGTAAGCACTGATGCTTATTTATGTGTATTAAGATTTTTGAACTGTAAACATGTAGAATAGATTGTAAAGTACTGAAAGCATATGTTTTGTTTTATAGGTGTTTGTTTTGTCTTGCTGTTTTGAAATTAAATCAAAATGCCAATAAGACCAGATCTCCAGGTATGTAGTTCTAAACCAAAAGGAAGTATTTTAATTCCTAAAATCATTTTGGTTTATTTATAAGTGTTAAGTGCTATATTTTTAGGAAAAACAAAGCCTACTTGTTTTTATGAAATGGTCTAGAGTAGAATAATTTAAAATTTTTTTAAAATTAATGTTACTATTTTTATGAGACAGAGAGAAAGAGAGAGCGAGCGAGCAAGAGCACTGGGGAGGGGCAGAGAGAGAGGGAGACACAGAATCTGAAGCAGGCTCCAGGCTCTGAACTGTCAGCACAGAGCCCGACGCAGGGCTTGAACCCATGAACTGTGAGATCATGACCTGAGCTGAAGTTAGACACTCAACCAACTGAGCCACCCAGGTGCCTCTCAAGAGTAGAATAAGTGAAATGTTATTCTTTAATTTTTTCAATAAATTTGTTTTCAAAATCTATTATTACTTATGAGGTATGAAAGATGCTGGTTATTTACATATACCTTTTCCATTGAAAAGAATTACACAGTGATGCATATATAACCAATGCCTGGGTATTTTTATGTTAGGATTTAAGATTGTGAGATACTAGCATTTAGGTAAAAAGCTTTAATATATCTATTTAACATGTGTGTAGTTTACCACCAAATCTGGTGATCAGATTATAGTATAAAAATTCCTTATTAGTGATGTTATACTTTAGTAGTAAGAATAGATTTTGTAAAAGTTAAAAATGTATAGTATAATTCTTACTTAAGTAAATTCTTAAATTATTATAATATGTAATTCTTAAATTATATTGATTTGTAGTTTCCAAACAGTGCTTTTATCTTTCTTTAAGCCTTTTTAAAAAACTCAACCTCATTAAGAAATTTATAGTCAGATGTATTAGGGTTTTCTCTATGGTGTTAAGTATTAGTTACTATATAGTTTATTTTACTTCTTTTATTAATAGGGTCTTTGTTTTAAATTTTTTTAATGTTTATTTTGAGAGAGAGAGAGGGAGCATGCGAGCATGAGCTGGGGAGAGGCAGAGAGACGGACACAGAATCCAAAGCAGGCTCCAGGCTCTGAGCAGTCATGACAGAGCCCAACGTGGGGCTTGAACCCACAAACTGTGAGATCAACACCTGAGCTGAAGTGGACTCTTAACCACTAAGCCACCCAGGCACCCCAGGGTCTTTTTTTCTTTTTTCTTTTTTCTTTTTTTTGTGAGTTCAACATAGTGATGACTTTACAGTAAAGGATGTAAAGTGGAAAATTACTAGAATATATATATTTTATGTAGAATCTTGGCTATTATCGAAGAAACTTAATCTGTATCTCTGCTACTTCAAACTTAATAGTGAACAAGCTTTTTCTTTTTTTAATACAGTGAATTGATAAAGATCTGTTGAGAATTTTCATATGAAGACAATTCTCAAATTACTAGACTGCATAAAATGACTAATTTTGGTTTTGATTCAATATATGTGCCATTAACTATATTTCTCTAGCAATTGGAAAAATGCATTGATGATGCTTTAAGAAAAAATGATTTCAAACCTTTGAAAACACTTTTACAAATTGATATTTGTCGAGATGTGAGGATTAAATGCAGCAAACAATTTTTACACAAGTTGGATGACCTTGTGTGCAGGGTAAGTACTCCTTTGAATGATTATTGATATTATTAGATAGCACTCTACTTTCTAGGAAGAAACAGGAGAAACTAATAAAAAGGCTTTGGCAAATTGGCTTATAATTGTATAAGTGCTCAATTTTTTAATGTTTATTTATTATTGAGAGAGAGACAGAATCTGAAGCAGGCTCCAGGCTATGAGCTGTCAGCACAAGCCTAATGTGGGGCTCAAACTCATGAACCCACGAGATCATGACCTGAGGCTGAAGTCGGACACTTAACCAACTGAGCCCCCCAANTATCTAGGTGGCCACATGTAGTCACCTCAGTAGCGTAAACTTAAGTGTGGTTGAAAGGGGCTCATTTAAAAAAAAAAAAAAAAAAGTCTTAGGAATCCCAAACAACATACTGGACTGCTGTTTCCAAATATAACCTACAAAGAGCTATGTTTACATAGTGGAGCCATAATTATTAATTGTTACCTAAATTGGAGAAAATAGTCTCCCTGATTGAAGTTTGAGCAACTTTTAAAAGCGGTCAGCATATTCTTCATGTTATGGGGCCAGAGCTTGGTGATAAACAAAAATTATCCACAACCTTGGACATGATTTATCATATATAAGGTATTTTTATACATGAGAAAAAGTGATTATTGACAGTCTCCCGCAGTATGAGATTTGTTTGATGAATCTAAAAGATTGAATAAAAATTTCTTTTATCTGTTAGTTAAATACAGAGAGCTTTTTAGAATGGAAGGTAACTGATACATTGTATCATAGTCTAAAGTCTCAGGAATTTATACAAATTTACATTTTTATTGAGTTTGTCATTCACTGGCTGGGTGGCTTTAGGCCTTGCTTTTCTAAACCACACTTTTGTACTTTGCAATACGGATGTTATGATAATGGCGAACTTTCAGGATTTGTGAGGGTTAAAAAGCTCCTAGCACAATGCCAATTCCATACTATTTTGTGTTTATAGACGTTTAAGTGTATACTTTTTGTTTCAGGAGCTCAATAAAAAGGACATCCAAACTGTTTCAACCATTTTGGTTTCTTTTGGAAGATGTAGTAAAAATATCAGGATATTGGGGCAAGCTGGACTTTTAACTATGATAAAACAAGGACTAGTCCAGAAGATAAGTACAGAATGTGTAATGTTGATGTGTGTGTGTGGGGGGGGGTATGATTAATAAAATATATGATGTTGATGTGGGGGGAGTATGATGAATAGAGTGTGTAATATTGATGTGAGGGAGTATGATTAAAGGTATGTCATTTAATAAAATTAATGGCTCAAACAGTTGAAAAATGAATTTGAGAACTTTAAATAAAACTTTTAGATAAAATAAATATTTTTATAACCTGTGTTACATGTTACAAACATAAAGATCAAAAGGACACTGTACACAGTCTCCTTGATGATCATGTGAATTTAAGACAAGACTCCCTAAGGCCTTTATGTGCTTTATTTTCTCTTATCGGTTCACTGTCTAGCTTTATTTGTTTTTCTTTTTATATTATTATCTATTTCCTGTGCTAGAATGTGGGATATTGATTTTCATTTGTATTGTTCATTTCTATATACCTAGCACTAAGAACAGTACCTGGGATGTAATATATACTCAAATATCTGAATTCATTAAAAAAAAAATAGTATTAAAATAAAATAATTAATTAAAATAAATTCATTAAGGGGCACCTGGGTGGCTCAGTAGGTTAAGCATCTGACTTCTGCTCGGGTCATGATCTCACAGTGAATGAATTCAGGCCCCATGCAGGGCTCTGTGCTGACAGCTCAGAGCCTGGAGCCTGCTTTGGATTCCGTGTCTCTCTCTCTCTCTCTCTCTCTCTATCTGCCCCTCCCCTTCTCACACTCTGTCCTCTCTCTCTGTCTCTCATAAATGAATAAAACATTACAAAAATTAAAAAAAAAAACAATAAAATAATACTGAAACTTTTCAAAAAGGAATAATGCCAAAATAATCTAATTTACGATGATAATTTATTTTCATCTGTTAATGAATGTACCTGAACTAGCTATTTGAAGGAGGAAATAAAGGTCTTCTACCTAGAATTAAGATTAGTTCATCCATTCCCATCTAAACAATAGAAAAAGATACTGAGATACCAAAAAATGAAAACAACAGATGTTTGAAAACATAAACTTATTTTCATATTATACTGGAATTTAAAGTGTTGATATTTATTTATTCCTAGGTTTACTGTTTATGCAAAATTAAGTACATTCTTAAAATTATTAAAAATGAATTCAAAGTAATTAATATGCACATTTCTTTTTACATGATTGCCTGGTTTGACAAATCCAAGGAGATTATTCTCAATCGAGGAAATTCAAAAGATGAGGCCGTTATAAATATGATAGAAGACTTATTTGATCTTTTGATGGTAAAAAAATCACATTAACTGATCTTAGAAGCCTGTTTATTTAAAAATTGATTTGTATTCTATATCTCCTGAGCCTAAAAGTCACTAACAAATTGGCCAGTGACTTGATTTAATTAGTCTATTCAGATTGTTTAAAGCATTTATCCTGATTAATTAAATAGTTAATAAAGTTAAATAATTACATGGTGAGTTCAAATGTGATCTGTTATTTTAATACTATTTTTAACAGCTTATAATACAAACTAAATATTACTTCTTTTTCAGGTCATATATGACATCAGTGATGAAGGTATAAACATTTTACTTCTATTAAAACAATAATTTCGTCTGAGAATTTTAGTATAATTTTGCAATCCTCATAGTATTGTGCTAATATTAGGAATCTACTATTTATTTCAAGGATCAGCAACCTTGTTTTGTGAAGGGATAGTAAACATGAGAAGCTTTAATTAAGACCAAGAAAAGGAAAGTGAGGATGTTCTATTGTATAGCTACTTATATAATAAGAAAGAAAACAAATACCCAAAGGTGCTTTATTTATACAATTCAAAATATTATAAAATTGAGTACAGTGTTTTTGAATATAGGTCAACTAATGAGAACAGTACTCTTGAGGGGATGACATTTCACTTAATTAAGGCTCAGAGTTAGTGTTTGCTGTTATCAGAATTCACTGCAAGTGTTCATTTTATTATGCTTATCTGTAATGAGATTTTATGTGTATTGCATTAGAAAATGTCTCTACATGTAGATAACACCAAATACCGATATCAGTTCATGTGCATGGTTTTTAATTGAGCATGTTCATCACTTGGAAAGCATTTGTAGAAGATTAGATTCTTTTCTTAATATTTGCCTTTTAGAATGTCATTGCATTGCAGATGAATGACTTTCAACTGAAGGTTATGTAGAAACCTCTCAATTGCACATTTAAATGGATTTTGAAATACAGGAATGTCCTTCGCACTTTATCAGTGTCCAAAAATGCTACTCAGCCTGTAGTTGGAGCTTGGAGAAAATGTACTCCTGTAAATTTGTGTGGGAATGGAGATATCACTCCTTGTTTTAATTTTTGACGGCCTGAGAAATGTATGAAACGGTTTGGCATTACTTGTGATTCAGATAACCTTAGTTTCATTGAAATTACTTTAGTGAAGTATGAGTTTCTCATATCTGCATGATTTTGCCTTGTAATTTGGAGTTGAATTCATTAAGAAACATCAACTCTGCAGCCCATGCTAATTACTGAAACCATTCAGTGGTAACTGATGTTGGCTAAGTTCATGAGAATAAGTTTATGAAAATCACTTTGATACTGCTGGCTTAGTGAAACGTGATTGATTCAGATATTTCCACAGAGTCACCTGCTGATGAGTAATACAACCATACAAAATGGGCAGTGGGGCAGATTTTGTTTGTGGGCCGTAATTTGCCAACTCTTGATCTAATGGGACTAGATTTTCAAAATGTAGAACACATTACAACGCATCCTCGCTTGTGAGTGGCCATTGTTTTGTGCCAAGCAATCAATCCAAATTATATTCTCTGTTGGTTGAGGAAGAATTACCTAGGATTGGTCATTGAGGCTGGTGAATTATTTGTAATCGTGAAGGAACAATTTGCCTTCAAAACCAAAAACTTTTAAAAGCTCAATTGCTATTTATTTCCATAGTAGTTAATGCTACCTTTTCATTGATGGCAGTGATGCAATTGATGTAACACTCTAGTCTAAATTCTTAAGTTTTTAGGGAAGGAAATAGTCCTAAGGCACCAGTGAGTATGAAGAAATCAAAAAAATTTTTAAGTAAATCATTATACCTTTTTTACTTCATTGGGTGATTTTTTTTTCCTCTTTTTACCTTCAATGTAGTCACTTGGGAAAGTTGTATATTTTCTGTTGCAGTATTGCCATTATTTAAAATTATTTTTTAACTTGCATTCTGAAATAACGTGCCAAATTCCTCTGAATGTATTTAGTATTGATAAAAGCTTTCTCTTTTTAGAATAGGGTTAACTTTTAGAAAAAGCTCAAGATATTTATATCTTTATATTGATGAGAGTTTATGGCCATTGTGGAATTTTCAATATATAGTAAAACCTTGGTTTACAAGAATAATTCAGTCTGGAAACATGCCTGTAATTCAAAGCACTTGTATATCAAAGCGAATTTCCCCTTTTAGAAATGGAAACTCAGATGATTTGTTCCACAACCCAAAAATATTCATATAAAAATGATTATGATATTGTAATATACAAAATAATAAAGAAAATACAAAATATAAAGAAAAACTAACCTACACTTACCTTTGAAAACTTATGTGGCTTAGATGAAGGAGACAGGAGAGAGGAAGGTAATCGTGTAGGACAACTTTCACTGTCACTAACAGAATCACTGCTATCAATGGAATCCTTTTTTTTTCATGCAACATAATCAAGGAACCTATCCAGTGACACTTTCTTTTGCCTTCTTTTGAGGATTTCACAGAAGTGTGGCATTGCATCGTCGTGAAACAGATTCATTGCTTGCACTGTAGCAGGATTCTCGCACAGAGAGTCGTGACACTGAGACTTTTTTTTATCCAGGAAGCAACTTTTATTCGTGCCGGCACCGCTCAGTTGGGTTCATACCCAAAGAACTGAGCGGCGAACGTCACGTGACATAGTTTTTTATACGTTTTCTATTTCTTTGTCCCCCCACTATATGGTAACACACATAAACCTGCAGTCTGATTAAGTTGTCTCAATTTACAAGGTCATGAGGCTGTTGTCTCGTAGGCACATAGGTTACCTGGAAGTTTTCTCTCCCTTTTTTTCCTCTCTCCTTAGGGAGGGGACCCTACCACAGCACTGCTACAGCCTTATTCAGGTGGTGCTTTTCTGCAAAATTTTGTACTGTTTCCCACATTTTACAGATCTCCCTAATTTCATTTGATGTGAGGGATTCCTCCGCCTTTTTCTCCTGCTCTTCTGCAGATGAGATACAGATGTAGACTTCTTATATGGTCTTGCAGTTTCAGCTACTCCCATACCTCATTTGTACTTGTTGATGGTTTCCTTCTTAACTTCCACCATAATCATCTCCTCCTTCTAACCACCTTTCTTTTCAACCTTTTCCTGCATGGGGGCCATTGTACATGCTCAAACAGATGTTGACTACAGTACAGTATTAATAAACTCTTGGGTTAGCTACTGTATTTACTGTAACTGGCAGTAAGGCAGCAGAAGAAAGGATCTATATCTGCAGGCAGCCTGACATAGAAAGAAGCAAAGCATTCCTGAGCTCGCTCTTGCCTGGAAAAACAAAGGACTGTTGATAGGTGCTTTGAAGTGACAAAAAATATACCCCAGTGCCAGTTGTGGACACCTTCCAATGTCCTGAAAAGTCATGGATTTTCTGCCAAATAGTACGCCCTGAAACTGAGCATCTGAGCATGAGAGATGGTCACCCGTGATCCTTCAGAGAGAGAGAGAGAAGATCATGGCTCAGCTGTGATCATGTGACATTTGGCAACACATACTACTCGTATGACCTTGCTCATTTATCAAGTTAATATTTATTAGAAATAGAACCCTCACAGAACACATTACTTGTGATCAAGGTTTTACTGTATGACTAACTTAATGAGGCTGGTTTTCTTAAGAAATTTCATAAGAAAATTTCTGTCTATTTCACGATAGAAATTTCAACTTTTGAACTATAAGTAAGTACTGCCTTAGGTGCCCAAAAGGAGAAGCTGAATCTGGAGTTATTCCTTTGCCAGAGTTAAGATGAGTCATTCTGTTGAATGGTGTTTTTTTAGAGCCAATAGCTAGTTCGTAGAAGAGGTAGGATTGGATTTCATGTTTGCTGGTGCCCATCTAGACAGTGGGCTTTTTCTGAACCAGTGTATTCTTTTGTTAATTCACACAAGAAAGGATGGCCATTTAAAATAATTTGAAACCACTTACTAATGATTTAACACTTTCATTCAGGTAAAAGACAAGTAGTGGAAAGTTTTGTACCTCGAATCTGTGTCCTGGTTACTGACTCAAGAGTGAATATTTGTATTCAGCAAGAGGTAAAGTCATTTGTTAGATTTTCTTTTAAAACCTAAAAATGAGAAAGTGAAGACAATTTAGTAGCAATTCATCAAACTGAATATTCACTTTATCTTGGTATTAATTATGTATTGTATTTCTGCTGTCTTAATTTATTGCCTAAAATGATGAATAAATGGTACCTAAATATCGATTGAATATTTATAGCCACCTGGGTTTATGTACACATAGCTCAGATGAAAATAACTTCCACCATTCAGATATTAGGAGTTCTCAGTATTTAAGTCCTAAAAATAACCTATATTACTATATGCGTGTACATGTACATATGGTGTACATATAACCATAAGAACAGATAACAATTTTGCTTCTTTAGTTCTTAAAATAGAGTAATAAAAAGCCTATGTCTTATTGCAAAGAGTATAGCTGGACAAATGATGTATTCTGTTTTTGATAAATGTAGGAATCATGCTGTATTTTATTTTTTATATCCTTTGTGTCATGTTTTTTGGTATTCACCATTTTATAGTTTATATTCTTTCCTTCTCCATTCCTTGCATAAACTGCTGTGCTAAATAGGCTCTTAAGTTTGTATACTTAGACCATTTCTTTAAATACTTGAACATGTACATATGTATATTTATATAACTGAATATATGAAGTTAATGTATTATCTTTTTTTCTTTTCTAGACTCTAAAAAAAATGAATGCTATGCTTGACAAAATGCCTCAAGATGCCAGGAAAATACTCTGTAACCAAGAAATGTTCATTCTCATGTAATAATTTGTACTTTATTGCTTTAATTAGTGGTTCAAGTCAAGAATTTAAGATATTTTATAAGGCTATAGGGCAATCATGAGTTGCATTAATAATTAAAACTGATAAGCTGTTGTAGATTTCTAATATAATTTATGGCTGTATGTTCTGCAAAGGTCTGTGATACTAGCCAATTGTAAATTTTAGTGAAAATTCCCCCTCCCCAAATATATGAGTTTTCTATTTAGTTGATACTAGTTTAGTATATATATAATCTGTTAATTTGGTTTACAGGAGTAGTTTGGGAGAAAGGATTTTAGATGCTGGAGGTAAGTATGTTTTTTTAAAATGTTTATATTTGAAATTATTCCTGATTTATTAATAGAATATAATACCTCTTTAGTCCAAATAACATTAACAGTATAACGTAGTGAGATTATGTGAGAGGATTATAAACTATGTCCAATTGAGCAATTTTTAATTACTAATAAGAAATGATCTATATTTATGGGGCTAAAATAATAATTAAGCATGATGATAGGAGTTGTCATATATAACTTATGCCTGTTGTAGATTTATGAATAATAACTTAATTTTCTAATATATTTGAATTACTTTTCCTAAGAAATTTCTCAAATGGTGTTTTATATTTGAAATTGGGAGGTTTAATATTTGGGAGACTAATAGGTTTGTTTTTAAACAATGTGTTTATTAAAAGAAATCAAATTTTCTAAGTTTCGTATGAGAACATTTTGATGTAGTGATTTACATATAGAACAAACCACTGGTTTAAGTACTTTGGAATAACTATAAACATCATACAAAAGTAATAGATTCTGTGATTTATAGATCATTATGTGAGTTATTTTGCAACTCAACTCTAATAATGGGATGGCAGAGTCTTTGAATATTTAGGAGTTTCTTTTAAATATCTTTTTTTTAGGAAAAGTATTACTCCTTCTGTTAGTAAACTTATTATTTGGACTGTATTCATTTTTGTGATGATGGGCTATATCTTAGGAAGAAAATAGCAAAAAAAGAGTGAATTGCACTAACGTTTTCCTTCTTTCTCTTGTTTGTTCTAACACCTTGTAAGTGATGACTTATATGAGCTTATTTTTCATAATTTCAAATGATACATTAATTTTTTTTCAAGATTATGACTTACAAGTAGGTATCGTAGAAGCACTATGTAGAATGACTACAGAAAAACAAAGACAAGAACTGGCATATCAGTGGTTTTCAATGGATTTTATTGCTAATGCATTTAAAGGAATTAAAGACTCTGAATTTGAAACAGTGAGTAGTATAAAAATATCAAATTAACAACAGTTGTTAAAAATTACTATGTTTTTTAAAAGTCTCTTTCTTTAAAAATTAGGATTGCCGAGTATTTCTCAACCTTGTAAATGGCATGCTTGGAGACAAGAGAAGGTAAACTTAATACAGTATTCAGCCATTTGCTGATAAAGAACTGGAGCTCAAGAGAGACCACACAATGTTGAACCTTTAAAATTTGAGATTCTTTATTCTGTTGGAATGTAAAATGCAGAGGGATACTTATTGTCTTATTGTCTTATTGTATCGGTATGTGTAATAAGGTACTACATTGGTAGGCTGAAATTATCTTCTACTGGTCTTATTTTACATTGTACTTTTTAGAGGAAACATGCATTTTTATTTAATGTCAATAACTTTGAGTTGTTTGGGGCGCCTGGGTGGCTTAGTTGGTTAAGCATCCGACTTTCGCTTAGGTCATGATCTCGCCGTTTGTGGGTTCGAGCCCCGCATTGGGCTCTGTGCTGACTGCCAGCTCAGAGCCTGGAGCCTATTTCAGAGTCTGTGTCTCCCTCCCTCTGACCCTCCCCTGCTCACGCTGTCTCTCTCTCTCTCTCCTAGAAATAAATAAAAAATATTAAAAAAAATATTTAAAAAAAAAACAACTTTGAGTTGTTTTTGAGTGTCTAAAATTGACTTACTATAATTCAGAATTGTATATGCATTATTATAAAAATCTAGGTATCATTTCTTGAGCTACTTCCTTCACATACTGTAATAAAAATATATGACAAACACATATCTTTTTTTATAATTAACATAGAGTAAGGCTAACTTCTTTCTGAGGTTATCTAATCTCCGGAATGGATATGAATGAAAGGTAATTATCATTTTTGTTAGTTACAATACAGTACAAAAGTACAGTATTTGGAGTTCAGTGTCTGGCACTGTATTATAGCTGCTCAGGATACATTTATTAAACGGATGAGTTCATTTTACTTTAGGAAACAAAAGGCAGGCTGAGGGGTAAGTGCAGGGACTCATGCTATTTGGATGTGAATTATAGGTTCTCCTCTTCATGTTCTAATATTGGGCAAAGTATTATACTTACTTACCTTAGTTCCTTAGCTGCAAAATAAGAATACTGCTAACACCGACTTCATATGTTCATTGTGACAGTTAAGTTAGATGACTATATGCTGAGTTCTCATAATATTATTTGTTCAATTCAAGAAAGCGTTCTGTGAATTCGTTTTTTTTTTAATTATTATTTTAAATTTATTTATTTATTTATTTTGAGAGAGACCGTGTGAGCTTTAGTGGGGGAAGGGTAGAAAAAGGGGAAAAGAAAGAGTCCCAAGCAGGCTCCATGTTGTCAGTGTGGAGCCCAGTGTGGGGCTTGAACCTGCTAACTCTAAGATCATGACCTGAGCTGAAATCAAGAGTTGGACACTTAACAAGACTAAGGTACCCAGGCACCCCCGAGGTCATTTTTATCAGCAGTACTATTTATTTCTACTCTTCTTTTCCCATGTAAATCCTTTGGGAGCTTCCACTGTACTAATAGTATCCGCTAAATGAGGGATTTCTACTCCAAGTCATAGCATGAAAAGTAAATTGGTACACTCACTTTAGTCAGAATGGGAGGTTGAGTAGTGTCCTCAAAATAATACACTTTCTCTCTAGAAACAAATTTCCATTAAACTCTTATTTTAAAATGTAAGAAAGAAGGATAGGGTGCCTGGGTGGCTCAGTGGGTTGGGTGTCCAATTTCAGCCTAGGTCTGATCTCAATGCTTGTGGGTTCGAGCCCCGCACTGGGCTCTGTGCTGACAGTGCAGAACCTGGAGCCTGCATTGGATTCTGTGTCTCCCTCTCTCTCTGCCCCCCTCTGCCACTCATGGTCTGTTTGTCTCTCTCAAAAATAAACAAACGTTAAAAAAGAGGAATAAAGAAGGAGATATGATTTTATTTCAATCATTATGACCACTTCCTGATTTCCTTTTGATCCTAGACATACTCTTTCTATGGCTAGTCAAGATTACACTGTGAAGGTTTATTAATCTTTTCTTTAATGCAAATAACTTTTCATTTCAGGGTCTTTACATTTCCTTGTGTATCAGCATTTCTTGATAAATATGAGGTGAGTTTTGAATTGAACATGTTTTAGTTATTTTGTGAATTTTGATACCAGGATCAAGTGAATTACGACTTATAAGTTGACAAGAAAATTAAAAATAGTCATAATTTGATCACAGATATAGCTAGTCTAGTATTTGTGTGTGTGTGTGTGTGTGTGTGTTTTCTGAAGTGGTATATTTATAGCCAAGGATAACTTAAATATAAAGTCTGTGCTTCACATTTTCTTTTTTTCTTAATCAAGCCCATTACTTGATTTATCATTCATTAATATATTCAGACTGACATTAACCTTTATTTGCACTTGGAATATTTATGATTTTTGGAGCTAATTTCTGTGTGAAGTATAAAAGCGGCATTTCTTTTGATTGTTTTTAAATCGGTTTCAGTGCTCTGCTTGTCTGCTCTCCATCTTCCTTCACCTTCCAGTTACCCTCTTTTCTTTAAAAACAAAACCAAAAACAAAAAACCATGAATATAACATAGCCCTAATTTTCTGTTGTCACTTTTAAAATTACAGTCTGTTAACAGTTTTATATGCTTGTTTTATTAGTTGAAAATACCTTCAGATGAAAAACTTGAGGAATTTTGGATAGATTTTAATCTTGGTAGCCAGGCTCTATCATTCTACATTGCTGGAGAAAATGACGTAAGCTTTATTCCATCTACCGTTTTACATGTTTGTGTGTGTATACGATGTCTTAATTTAAGAATGGCTTTTTTGTATATTTATTTTTCTAGTTATTTTAATAGATTTTAGTATCAGCCCTATAGTTTTGATTAGCATGGTAACCCATTAGCAGTTAATTAGAAATGAAAATTATTTCTAATGTTTTATTGCAACAGAAAATGCTAAAGTTTAGTAATAGTTTTTCAATCTAAGCTTTTAGAAATAAATTACATGTTAATGATAGAACATTTAACATTCATATGAACAGAGTGAAATTTAGAAAAGATATCAGTTACTCAACTACAGAGGCACTCATTCACAGGTAATGACAAGTGGTCTTAAACATTTTTAAAACCTTCTGTTTGAAAATAGTGAGATGTTGATTCTTATGGTGGTATTTGGTTGAGATCTACTTCTTTATGTGCTGTGTTGTAGCTATGTTTAAACATTCTAACCAGATGGTATATTTTCTACTGACTTCTTTTTAACCTGAGCAGAATTCTTGAGCTGTTGTTTTCAAATAGCTATCCTTAGTATTTGGTCCATAGGCATACTTCTAGTCCCAGAAATATAGTCCCTTTGTAAAAATCCAACTGAGAGTTGATCTGCATTTACTAATCTAATTATGGTTGCTGATATTTTAATGGGGATTTAGTCATTTTAGTCTGCTCTTGCAACATCCTGCTTTTTGTTCCAGATGAACAAAATAGACCTTAACCAAATGCTCCTGAGGAATTGCACGTACCATTCTTCTTTTTATTTTAGAGTATCTTCATAGAATGCTTAATTAAAGTTGAGTTCCAAATACTAGCACTGCTTCTCAGGGTCACTGACTATTTTTATTAGTGTGTTTATTCCTGTAGGGTCTGTAGGAATATTTTTAACTGGATTTTCTTTAGGAATGGGCTTTCATTTTGGAAGAAGATAGAATAGGATTGATGTAGTCCCTGTCTTCACTCAGTTTGGTCTAATGGATGATTCCTACAAGAAAATAAGCAATTGTACTGTGATGGTAGGGATAGTATAAAATGCATTTGTAAGTGTTAAATCCTGGTGTGGTCGGTCCAGATACTGATCTAGAAATATAGGGAGATTCTTCTTCCAAAAACTATATTTAGAATCCCCCCCTTTTCTGTTTTCTGTAGCAATAGTACATTCTCCCTGTAATCCATATTCTGTATGGTAGCTGCTTAAAACCCATCTTTTGTCTCTTTAACATTGTATATGAGAGTCTTTACGATCTGGCCCCTGGCAGTTTCTCTGACATCTTAGACCATTTTCTATGCTAACTATGTTCCAGACATGTTTACTCTTTTTTCTGTTTCTTTAACAGAGATCATGCCCATTTCATATCTTTCTACTTGCTGGTTCTTCTGCCTGGAAGCTTCCAGATCTTTGCATCTTAGTTTCTTCCCATTTAGATTTCAGTACAAATATTGCTTCTCTATGGAGATATTCTCTGGTAATTCAATCTAATGTTTAAAGTTGCCTCCCAATCACATTATATCAGATTGTCTTGTTTCCTTCATAGTAGTAATTGTTGGTTAAAGGCATTTTGTTTGTTGTTTGTTTTCCTCCAACTGAGTATAAGATCTGTGAAATCAAGGACTTGTGTCTTCTTATTTATAGCTAATCAAGGACTCCTATATTTTGCACGAATGAATGAATAGAAAACTCAAAGAACTGAAAGATTCATAGTATGGTTCATACATAAAATGGAAAGGAGATTGGAAGCAAGTAAGGGAGGATGGAGCCACAGAAGGGTTACAAGTAGGAAGGAACCTCCATTCAGTGAATCCTAAGTGAGAAATTGCTGTGTGCCAGACTTCTGCTCAGCACTGAGGCTCACCCTCTTGTCAGAGCGTCTCCTGGTGGGGAGGATGGATTAAAAAGGGCCAAGACCAGCGGCAGTTAGGAGACCTGCAGTACTGCTGGTGAGAAATCACGGTGGCGAGGTTTTGGAAAGTGATAGTGGAGATGGATGGAAATGAATGGATTCCAGGAAGACTTGAGAAGAGATGGAATTGAGCAGACCTGATTTATCTGTGGTAAAAGAGGCAGAAGGATTAATAAAGCATGAGCAGCTGGGTGGATAGAGATGTGTCACAGGAAGATGCGTTCTCAGGCAGAAATATGGGGAGTTCAGTTTTGAGTGTTTTGACTTGGAGATCCTTGTCGGACATTCAGCAGAGATGTCTGGCAGGCAGGCAGATGTATTGGTCTGAAGTTCAAGTGAGAGAAGTCTGCGCAGTGGAGATTTGGAAGCCATCTGTGTATAGATGGTAAACACAGTCATGGGATGTAATGGCAGAACTGGAGGACACGGATATACACAGCGTGGGTAGAAGGGACGCTAGCCTGAGGGATGCTTGAAGACTCAGCCAAAAGAGAACAAACTGGAAGGGTGTCATGTTATGAAAGGGAAGGGAAGGGGGTTCTGTTATGAGAGGAAAAAGGGTCCACAGTCAAAACAGGCCTTAACCGACATCCGCGCTGGTGATCTGTGAGGCAGCAGCTCCTGGTAAGCCCTGCGGCCCGGGCGCTGCTGGGATGTTTGCGTGTCTGTGCAGGGAGGCAGGACGCCACGCTACGGGAAGGCATGTTCTTGCTAACGTGACATGTGGATTCAGGGGAGGCTTTTCATGAGGTACTTCGTTTTACTTTAAGAATAAGAGCTTTTCCAAACTGATGGCCAGGACGATAGATTAAATAAAAACCGAGGTCAAGAGGAAGAGCATGCGATGGAGGGAGGGCAGGCAGGGAAGGTGCAACAAGATGTGCGGAGTGTGCTGGTGCCTGCTGAGGCTTTGTTACACCAGGGCTTCTACTGGCTTAAACATCTGGAGATTTCCCTAATGTAAACACTTTTTAGGGAGGCGGTAAACCAGGAGGCCTCACTTTGGAGTTAGACCATGATAACAGCCAGTTGCATATGCCTCCCAGCAGCAAGGTTTTCTGTACCTGGAGAGTGTGAGGCTGCTCCGAGTGTGGGGCCCAGAAGAGGACAGCAGCCCTTTCCTCCTGTGGGGGGGCCGGTGCCTTCGCCGCAGGTGCCGTCATGGTGGTGGCGCCCTCAGAGTGTGGACTGGTCTTAACGCAGGCAGAGCAGAGGAGGGAGTTAGCAAAGAGGGGAGGACTCAGGTGAATTTCTATAGAATGCATTGTCCTTAAACACAAAAGAACTGGATCTGTTTCCCTCACAAGATCAGTGAAAGGTTGCAGGACCTCCTCTCTCAGCAGTGGTATCTAATTTGTCCTGTGGCTTCTGTGCGTGTGTGAGATCAGTGGCATTTTACTCAGTTAATACAAATTTTCAGTAAAAGCACTTGGAAGAAATATTTTTGGTTATTATTCATATGCTTTCAATGTTCGAATCTAAGGACACGCCATCAATGAGCAGGAATTGATGCATGTGTGTGATTTCACACAGTATTTCAAAGGCAGAATGACAGGATTTGGTAACATTTTTGAAAAGAATACTCTCTAATATTAATGGTAGTAACTCTTTTTTTTTTTTGGTCAAGAATAGGCAGCCATGAAATTATACCATCATTTTGTTTTAAAAGTGAACAAATAGATAAAATGTGGCCTATAATGTATTTATTACACCGTCAATTGATCGAACAAGAAATATATCACCCAGTTACTTAATAAAAAATAACCTTTATTGTTCGTATAACTTAAAAACTGGTGCTTAAAGAGGGTGTAAAGCAGGAGTAAATTATTTGTTTATGTTCAAACCTGTTTTTAAATTTAAGGATCATCAGTGGGAAGCAGTGACGGTGCCTGAGGAAAAAGTGCAAATATACAGCATTGAAGGTATTGAACGTTTTTTCTATAATTCCCTTCTGGATTCTTATCACATGGCAGTTGTATGCTCTCTGGGGAAAAAAAAAGACTCATGAAAGCTAGGTCAACAGTTTTGTGTATGCTCATTCATAACTTTGATAGTTCGGTATCATCAGAATTCCCCGAACCCACACTTTCACCACCCCCTGTTTCCTAAGTCCTTTCTGAACTTTTTTTGTTACCTAGTCTTAAACCCATGATCAGTCACTTTATTGTCAGTATGTTCAAGGCTCTTGCCTTTTTGTTCTATTAGTTTGATCCAGACATCTAGTTCCTGCACTTTTTTATAATGAGTTGTATAACATTGCTGGACAAAATCCGACAACTTGGAAGACTGGCCCCACTACAAAGTCAGATACCAAAGTGTATTTTAGTCATTTCAACATGGATGTAGTGGTATGTCATGATAGTCTTTTTTTTTAATTAAACTTTTAAATGATTGTTTAATCTTGAGAGAGCAGGAGAGGGAGAGGGAGAGAGCAGGAGAGGGAGAGCAGGGGAGTGAGAGCGACCTGAGGAGGGGTAACAGAGAGGGAGACACAGAATCTGAAGCAGGCTTCCGGCTCTGAGCTCTCAGCACAGAGCCCAAAATGGGGCTGGACCTTATGAACCGAAGTCAGATGCTCAACTGAGGCACCCCAGTCATGATAGTCATTATTTGCATAGTCCCAGTGACCAGAGATGTTGAACATTTTTATTGATTAATTTTTTAATATAATTTATTGCAAATTGGTTTTCATACAATACCCAGTGCCCATCCCAGAAAGGACCACTTTTATTTTTATTTTTTTTAATTTAAATCCAAGTTAGTAAACAGTATAATAATGGTTTCAGGAGTAGAAATTAACGATTCATCACTTACATGTAACACCCAGCACTCATCCCCAAAAGTGCCCTCTTAAAGACCGTGACCCATTTAGCCCAACACTCTCCAGCAACACTCAGTTTGTTCTCTGTATTTAAGAGTCTTTTATGGTTTGCTTCCCTCTCAGTTTTTATCTTATATTTCCTTCCATTCCCCTATGTTCATCTGTTGTGTTTCTTAAATTCCATATGAGTGAAATCATATGATATTTGTCTTTCTCTGACTGACTTATTTCGCTTAGCATAATACCCTCCACTTCCATCCACATTGTCTCAAATGGTAGGATTTCAATCTTTTTGATTGCTGAGTAGTATTCCACTATGGGCATGCATGCCCATGTATACACATACACACACACACAAACACTACATCATTTTTATCCGTTCAGCAGTCAATGGATATATGGGCTCTTTCTATAATTTGGCTGTTGTCAATAGCACTGCTATAAACATTGGGGTGCATTTGCCCTTTTGAATCATCATTTTTGTTTATCCTTTGGATAAATACCTAGTAGTGCAATTGCTGGGTTATAGAGTAGTTCTATTTTTATCCCTTTGTGATGTTTCCATTTAAACATTTTGTCCTTTTTTTGTGGGCTGTCTTTATATTAAGTTTTTGGATTCTTACAAATATTGTGCATACCAATCTTTTGATAGATATATGTGTGTAATCTCTCCCCATCTGTGTCTTGCTTATTTATTTTGTGAATGGTGTCTTTAATGAGCAGAAGTCTTTAAATTTGGAGTCCACTTTATTGCTTTTTTTCATTTATACTTACTGCTTTGTGTAACTTTTGCCTACTACCAAATCATATAGAAGTTCTTTTGTTTTTCTGTAAAAACTTCATGATTTTAGGTTTTATGTTTAGGATTATGATCCATCACAAATTAATATTTGATGACGGTAGGCTATAGGAGTTGAGGTTCATATTTTTTTTTTAATATATGGACATACAGTTACTTCTAGGACTATTTGATGAAAATTCTTTCCTTTCCCCACTGGATTTCATTGATTCCCTTCTTGAAAGTCAAATGACTGATAGAAGTTCACATCTTATTTCTTGAAGCTACACACCATCCCACCGATCTGTTTGCTGTTCCTTATGCCGGTACCATGCTGTTTTCATTACTCTAGATTTTTAGTTGGTTTTGAAATCAGATAGGATATAAGTCTTCTAAAATTGTGGGTGTTTTTCAGGAAATTCTAGACACTTTGTATTTCCATATAACTTTTAGAATTGATTTACCACTTGCTACAAAAAGCCTGCTAGATGTATGCTTGCGATTGTAGTTTTGAGAGGAAGAGAAACCACATTGTAACAATAGTAAGTATTTCAGTCCACAAGCGTGGTATTTCTTTACATTTATTCAGGTCTTTAATTTTGCTCCACAATGCTTTGTAGTTTTTAGTGTAGAAATCTTATACATCCTTTGATGAACTTATTCCCAAGTCTTCAATCTTAACCTTATATGATTGTAAATGGAATTAATCTTGAACTTCATTTTCTAAATATTTTCTGTTGGTATATAAAAATATAACTGACTTTGAAATAATTACCTTGTATCCTACAGTCTTGCCAAAGTCACTGTTTAGTTCTAGTGGTTGTAATGTGGATCCCGGAGGCTGTTCTAGGTAGTCAGTCATGGTTATCTGCAGATAGAGATAAGGTTTTACTTCTTCCTTTCTGATTCTTATGCCCTTCCTTAACTAACTTACTTCCTTTATCCCTCTCTGCCTCCACTCCTCCCTCCCTTTCCTTATCTTCTCCTTTTATTCTCCCCTCCCTCCCTTCCTTTATTCCTCCCTTTGCATTACTGCAATAGCTAGAGCTTCTAGTACAATATTGAATAGATGTGAGAAAAGTGGTCAGCTTTGCTTTCTTCATGCTCTTTGCTTAGGGAAGAGTATTTAGTATTTGACCACTAAACATGACGTTAGCTGAAGGTTTTGGTAGATAAACTTCCATCAGGTTGAGGAAGCTGGTGAGTATTCACATGTGTAAACATACATGAAATCATTAGGATGTTCAAGTTAGTAAATATATCCAGTCTCCCTAAATGTTCTATATGCTCCTTTTTTTAAATTTTTCATTTTTAGAGAGAGAAAGAAAGCATGAGCCAGGGGAGAGGGGCGGAGGGATCATGACCTGAGCTGAAATCAAGAGACACTGAACCCACTGAGCCACCCAGGCGCCTCTATGCTCCTTTTGATCTGTTCATCCCATCTCCTACTCTGTCCCCAGGAAGTCACTGATGCCTTCTGTACCATGGATAATTTGCATTTTCTGCAGTCTCTATGAATAGAATCATACAGCTTGTAGCAATTTTTTCTCGCTACTTTCTGTCAGTAATGCATATGTATATACACACTTGTATTAGTATATATGACATATTTATATATACTGTTTATGTAATATACTAAACGTACATGTAAAATTATATATGATACATCTTTTGCATAAAATATGTATTACATATATACACATATATATGACGTATTCTTGATGTATATGCATTTGTTTTTTTTTTTATTTAGCCACATTACATGTATCAATAGTTTAATCCTTTTTATTGCTGAATGGTATTCCATTGTATGGTTTTACTTCAATTTGTTCATCCATTCACCAGTTGAGTATTTGGAATGTTTCCTGTTTTCAGCTATTATAAAATGCTACTACAAATACTCATGAATAATTATCTTCACGTACGTGTGATTGTATTTATGCTTTTATCTCTCCTGGATAAATACCAGGGAGTGTAAACAAAAGCATAGGTATATGTTCACCTTTTTCAGAAACTTTCAAACCTGTCCAGAGCAGCTTTATCATTGACATCTGTATCCCCGGGGTGTAAGAGGTCTAGTTGTTCCGCATTCTTGGCAGCACTGCATGTGGTCGATCTTACCTTCTTGCCGCATTACACTGCCTGCAACCTTCAGGGCCACATGGAGTAGAATGATGAGAGCCTATGTCTTTGCCTAGTTTCTGATGTTAAGGGGAAAATATTTTTTTCACCATGACTTTTTTATGGTGATACTTTTTCATGTGTACCCTCTATCAGACGGAGGAAATTCTCTTTCATTCCTGAGTTGCTGGTGAGAGCCTTCCTTGATCCTAAAGAATGTTGGTTTGGGGCAATGCTTTTCCTGAATCTATTGATATAATATATGGTTTCTCTTGTTAGCTTCCTAATAGAAATACATTGATTTTACAATGTTAGACTAACTTTGCATTCTTAGGATAAACCCCACTTGGTTTGGATATGTATTATCCTTTTATCTGTCATTGGCATTGATTTATAGAATTTAGGTAGGAATTTGTGCTAGGTCTGTGTGCTAGGTCTGCAGTTTTCTTGTAATGTCTCTCTGTCACAGAATGCAAACAGTGTTACTAGCCCCATAGAATGAATTGCCAAGTTTTCTAATATCTTCAGGGTTTGTTTGTTTGTTTGTTTGTTTGTTTTAAGCTTATTTATTTATTTGGAGAGGGAGAATCCCAAGCAGGCTCCGTGCTATTGGCACAGTACCTGATGTGGGGCTTGATCTCAAGATCTGCAAGATCATGACCTGAGCCAAAATCCACAGTTGGACACTTAACCGACGAAGCCACCTAGGTGCTCCATAGCCTCAAGTTTTCTACAAGAATATGTGTAAAATTGATAGTCTCTCTCTTAACTGCTTATTAGTATTTGCCAATGAAGTAGTTTAGGCTTGTACCTTTCTTTGTTGTGAAGGCTCGTAACTACAGATTCAGTTCATTTAATAGATAGAAAGTTTTTCATGTTACCTGTTTCTTCCTGAGTAAACTGATTATTTGTGCCTCTTAAGTCCTCTCTCCATTTCATCCATGTTGTCAAATTTATTGGTATAAAGTAGTTTATTGTGGTCCCTTACTATCTTGCTACTGTCTGTAGACTGTAATGATGGCCTCTCTGTCACTTCTGATGTTCATAACTTGTATCTTTTTTTTTCCTAATCAGTCTGATGAAAGAAAGGAGAATATCAGTTTATTGGTATTGTCAATACCACTTAAACCAGCCCTTAGTTTCATTGATTTCTCTGTGTTGTTTTCCTATTTTCAATCTTGTCGACTTCTGCTCTTGTGTTTATTGTTTCTTTTTGTTTTGCTTACTTTAGTTTAAATTGCCTTTCTGTTCCTGGTATCTCAGGGTGGAAGCTGAGGTCATTGATCTGAGACTGTTTATTCTTCTAAGATAGCCATTTACAGCTTTATTGTACTGTATTTTTTAAAGATGCTTTTTTTATTTTTAGAGAGAAGGGGAGAGGGGAAGAGGGAGAGAGAGAGAGAATCCCAAGCAAGCTCCATGCTTAGCACAGAGCCTGACGCAGGGGCCGAATGCAGGGCTAAAAACGGGCTCAATCTCACAACCCTGGGAAGATGCCCTGCGCCAAAATCAAGAGTCAGATGCTCAACCGACTGAGCCACCCAGGTGCTCTGCCATTTATAATTTACAGCTTTAAATTCTCCCCTAAGCACTTCCTTAGCAGCATCCTGCAAATTACCATATGTTGTATTTCCATTTTCATTCATCTGATTCTTTAAGATTTTTCTTTTGATTTCTTTTTTGGTCCGTAGTTTGATTTAGGAAATTTTTATGTAGATTCTATGTATTTGAGATTTCAGAGATAATTATTTCATTGTTATTAGAGAGCATACATCCTTTTAAATATCCTGACACTTACCTTACAACCCAGCAGATGGTCTGCAATGGGAAACCTCCTGTGTGCACTTGTAAGAGACGGGCATTCTGTTGTTGGGCGGGGAATGGGTTGATAGTGTTGTTCAAGTCTTCTGTATCCTCACTAGTCATCTCCTTGTCCTGTGTTACTGAAAAAGGGGGTATGGAGGTCACCCTCGTAATTGCGATTTTTTCCTGTTCTTTGAGTTCTATCATTTTTTGCTTCAGGTATTTTCACTCTCTATGATTAGTCATATAAACGTGTAGTAGAATCTTGTTAAATTGACCCCTTTATCTTTATGAAATGACCCTGTTCTTCCTGTGGTTCAGTTCATTGCTCTGTATCTACTTTAATGTTAAGATACCCTCTCCAGCTTTCGGTTGGTTACTTATGGCATGGCATATCTTTTTTCCTTTATTTTTAACTCATTTTTGTCTGTTGATTTAAGGTGGGTTACTCGTAAGCTTCATGTACTAGAGGCCTTGTTTTTTAATGTAATTTGACATTCTGTGGCATTGAATTACAGTGTTTGATGTGATTATCAGTATGCTTTTAATTTACCATTTAGCTCTTGTTTTTTCTACCTGCCATTCCTTCTGCCATGTTTGTTTTTCTCTTTTTCTTCTTTTGTATTAATTGGTTTTTTCCAGTGATTTTATTATATCTCTTTTGTTGGCTTTACACTCACTTTAATGGTTGATTTAGGGTCTATTTTATACATCTTTAACTTAATAGTGTATATATTCAAATAATATTATACCCTTTTACGTGTAGCATGAGAACCTCTTAACAGGATACTTCTGTTTTTGTTTTCCTGGCTTTTGTACCATGCTGCCAGTCAAAAAAAGTTTTTTGTCTGTCTGTCTTTTGTTGTTCTTTTACTTTTGCATGTGTCATAAACCTTGCAGTACGGCGTAATAATGTTTTGCTTTATGCAGCCAACTAGCTTTTAAAGAGGTTTTGTTTTTTATTTTGTTTGTTTATTTATTTATTTTGAGAGAGAGACAGCGTGTACGCAAGCAAGCAGTGGAGGGGGAGAGAGAGAGAGAGAGAGAGAGAGAGAGAATCCCAAGCAGGCTGTGTGCTGTCAGTACAGAGTCTGATGTGGGGCGCAACCCAACAAACAGTGAGATCATGACCTGAGCCAAGATCAAGAATTGGACACAGTGGGGGCGCCTGGGTGGCTCAGTTGGTTAAGCGTTCAACTTTGGCTCAGGTCATGATCTCACAGTTCATGGGTTCGAGCCACGCATCAGGCTCTGTGCTGACAGCTCAGAGCCTGGAGCCTGTTTTGGATTCTGTGTCTCCCTCTCTTTCTCTCTGCCCCCCCCCCTCCACTCATGCTCTGTCTCTCTCTCTCTCAAAAAATAAAAAAGAGTTGGACATGGTGGACTGACACATCTGATATTTTCATGGTGCTCATACTTTTATGACACATATGTTACTATATTTTAAAACAAAAAGCCAACTTGGATCCTCTGTCCTCCTCCAGCCCTCTTAGTCTTTTTTCATTTATAGCCAATTTTGAGAGTTTTTACTAAATCTTTTTTCTCCTGCTTTTCAGTCCTGCTCTTACTACATTCTGTTTTCTGTCCCACTCCACTGAAACTTAGATGTGAAAATAATAACCTTTATTATTAATATCAATATGCACACTTGCAGTCCTTGTACTGACCCTTCCCCTACATTTGACAGCGTTCAGTACTCTTTCTTTTTCTTTTTTTTTTTTAATTTTTTTAATGTTTTATTTATTTCTGAGAGAGAGAGACAGAGACAGCGTGAGCAGGGGAGGGTCAGAGAGAGAGGGAGACACAGAATCTAAAACAGGCTCCAGGCTCTGAGCTGTCAGCACAGAGCCTGACGTGGGGCTCGAACCCACGAACCATGAGATCATGACCTGAGCCGAAGTCGGACGCTCAACCGACTGAGCCACCCAGGCGCCCCGATTACACTTTCATTTTTGAATCTTTTTTCCTAATTTCTCAACTAAGCTCTAGATATAGATGTGAGCAATAAACTATATTCTACCTTTATAATTTTGCAAATGTCTAAAATATCTAAACCTACGTCTAAAACTAAACTCAATTAAAAATAGACCTACTAGGTATTTATCCAAAGGATACAAAAATGCTGATTTGAAGGGTCACGTGCACCCCGGTGTTTATAGCAGCCCTGTCAACAGTAGCCAAGTTATGGAAAGAGTCCACATGTCCATCAGCCGATGTATAGATAAAGATGATGTGTATATTGTATATATACATGTATATACACACACACACACATACATACATACAACGGAATATTACTCAGCTTAAAAAAGAATGAAATCTCACCATTTGCAACAGCATGGATGGAACTAGAATGTATTGTGCTAAACAAAATAAGTCAGAGAAAGACAGAATTCATAATTTCACTCACTCGTGTGGAATTTAAGAAATACAACAGATGAACATAGGGAAAGGGAAGCAAAAATAAGATAAAAACAGAGAGGGAGGCAAAGCACAAGAGGCTCTTAAATACAGAGAACAAACTGAGGGTTGCTGAAGGGGAGGTAGGCGAGTGGATGGGCTAAATGGGCGATGGGCATTGGGGTGGGTGTTTGTTGTGTTGGCCATTGGGTGTTCTGGGGAAGTGATGAATCACTGGGTTCTACTCCTGAAACCAGTACTACACTGTGTGTTAACTAACTTGAATTTCAATAAATTTAAAAGTGAAAAAAATTAAACTCCTATCCCCCCAAACTCCTCCTTTGTTTCCTGTTTTGACAAGTGGTAGGATAACCTTACAGCACCTCCCCCATGCAGAAGCCCTTGATTGTTTCCCTCCGTTAACCGATCGTTTTCCATGTCCATTTTTTACTGTCTCTTAACATCTTTTGAATTTCTTCTCCCTTCTATTTTCATGCTAATCGCTACTGCCACTTCCTAATGAAGTTCTGTCTTTTGCATCTTGCCAAATGCAGCTGCACATAATTGGGCAAAAAAAGTTATTTTCATTGTTTTAATACCATAACTTAAGTTGAGTTTTAAGATTTTCTGAAATAAAACTCATCCTAATTTTACAAGGACATTTTTATAAAAAATTATGTTCTTCTATGTGGATTAAAAGTGTTTCTTTGGAGCTTTCTGGTTGGTGAATAAGAATGTATCATCATGCCAGGAGGGTGGTACTAAACTTCACATGGATAGGAGCTCCTGTCTCTAGACCCTTCCAGACCCCACACTATTTATCTCTCCACCTGGCTGTTCGTCTGTATCCTTTAATATCCTTTGTAATAATGTGGTAATCTAGCATAACCTGTATGGAGCAGGCAAGACCTGAATTTTTATATGAATGGCACTCATGGAAGTAAAAAAAAAAAAAGAAAAGAAAATGAGTGGAACTTGGAGATCAAGTAGTATTTCTAGTGAAAAAGAATTTCAACATTTGCAGACTAGATGAGGAAGCAGCAGCGCAATAGGGTACACGCACTTAGACCCTTTTATATACACTATATAAGAATTTATATTTATTTAGTCTCCATAGATGGTCTTAATTTTTTTAATGCCTTTGCAGCAGAAAGCATATTACTGTATTCATGTATATATAGTGTATTGGAATCTCATATGAATATGTAGATAACATAAGGTCCTAATATGTTTATCTATAAATATTTGGATTTTTTAGCAAGCAATAAAATGACTTTTCTGATATCTCAGCAATATTGCTAATTAAAAGCAAGCTATGACGGAGTCCACACAGTCGAAGGAAATACCAGAAATTTCAACAAAGCTGACAGTAAAATATATCAATTAATTCTTACATAGATAGTTACAGTATATATGGAGGGTACTTTGTACCTAAAGGTACAAAGCATTCATCAACACTAATTTCTAATACCATGGTTATGTAAGCAGTGCAGTAAATATTTCATTTACTACTGCACTGCAAGCTGCAGAAAAGCATCAGCTCAGAGTGATACATTAATCAGCAAAAATATACATCAGGATTCTAAATTTTCTAATATTCATCATCAGAATTCAAAACATTATTGTCTTCAAAGTCACCAAAACTTTCATCTCTAAAGCCTGAACACCTGTTCCTGGTGACACAGATGACCTTTTTTCCACAATAAAATCCCCGGCACTCCTTGAGTTAGAAACAGTCACCACTGTCTTTAAGCAACTAAAAATTCTTATTCCCATGAACGGATGTTACTGTGGAAGTTTTCACGACCATATAGTTGCAAAAACAACCCATATTGTGCTTGAGTAAGCCGCATCGGAATCAGAATTTTATAGCCAATAGGGACAGTTACCCTGTAGGTTAGGCCATGGAGTAGCCAGTAGAGCTTTTCCTGATGTAGAGACAAAGTTTTCTACCTGGTGTGCTCCGTTTCCATCAGGGTGTTTTCCTCCTGCCCCAGAGTGTCCGCTGGGGGCAGGTGCCAAGACTGGTCAGTCAGCAGGAGCACTGACCCTGGTGCCCTTTGGTCCATAAGACAGGCACGTTAATTGGATGCCAAGTGATTCTGAAGGGAGGTAAATCCTTCTTACAAACGGGCACTAACGGTATTTTCACTGGATCAGCGAGTTCATGAGGAATTGGACTATATTTTTTGTTAGTTTCCTGACACTCAAGTTTTTTGACTGTTGTTTACTGTCAACTTATTTGTAACAACTGGATTTAATAGACATGTTTGAATAGCTGCTTTTGCCTAAAATATACTTATTTATGGAACTAAAGTTACTTTCTTTGTTTGCCTCTTTTAAATTAAGCAAATAGTTTTCTTAGATGCGTAACAGAAATATTTGTTAAGAACTTGTGAGTGTCCAAAACATATTTATGGCTTTAGCTCATTAGTTATTGTCTTAGCCTGTAATTCATAGATCAGAAAACTCTGAAAAATAAATTGATTTGTTTACATAGTTAGCCCCAGAATTGATTAAATATTGTTAAATCCAAAAGTTAATATTCATTGTAATTTAATCAACGTGCTACATGATTTTTCTTATTTATAGTATACCTATAGAATGGCATCATAGAAATGAATGTAAACTAATCACTGTGATTTGTTTATGTGCAGTGAGAGAATCAAAGAAGCTACTGACCATAATTTTGAAAAATATAATAAGACTTAGTAAAAGAGAAGGGAAAGAATTGCTTTTGTATTTTGACGCATCATTGGAAATCGCTAGTGTGACACAAAAAATTTTTGGTGCAAATAAATACAAGGTAAGTGTTTAAATTCTTTTTAATACATACTTTCATAAAAAATTTTAATAAATATTTTCATAATTCTGGAAACTTTTAGGTACTTGGGGCTGTAAGTTTCACTGATTTTTTTTTTTCTAGAATTCTTAAAATGACATGTAGGTTTTAGTTTTTAAATCTGTATTGTGGAATCGCCCTCGGAGTGTTAGCCAGATCCTGTAGGCACCTGTTAGAATGTCAGATCGCAAAATAAGCTGCAGTTCTCAAGACATTTAACAAATCCCTGCTGGGTATTTAAAAAGTGAATTGAGGCAAAACCCTGTTTTTAAGATAGTAAACATTGTGAGAATTACAGACTGTACCTCAGAAGAAGTAAACAAGTGGCATAGGAAAAATGGGGTATAGAAGATGAGGAAAGAGAATGCTTATTAAGAGAGTTGAAGAAAAGGCTTTGGAGACAGGGTTTGAAATGGCTTTGGAAGTTGATGCATGTAATTTAGATAAGGTGCTTTCTAGAGTTGTAGAGGACATTATGAGTTAGTAAGGTGACAATTCATGTGAAGTTTGGGAAAGATACCCTGTTGACAAGCTTGGGTGGTGCATATTGCAATGTGTGCGGAACGTGGTAACGGAGGCACCGTAGATTGGGTGACTTACATGACACACATTGACTTCTCATAGTTCTGGAGGCTGGAAATCCAGGATCAGGTGCCAGCAGACCTATTTTCTGGTGAAAATAACCACTTCCTGGTTCACAGTGGCTATCTTCTCACTATATCCTCACATGGAAGAAGGGGGTGAAGGAGCTCTTTGGGGTCTCATAAGGGCACTGATCCCATTCATGAGGGCCCTGCTCTGATGACGCACTCACCTCCCAAAGGCCCTACCTCTTACTACCATCACCCTGGAGATTAGGTTTCAATATGTGAATTTTGTCAGGAACACATTCAGTTTTATAGCAGTGGGAAAGGTTTATGGTGAAGAAAAAGAGACTGGGTTTTTGAAGGATCCTCACCAAAATGGCAGGCTCGGAAGACTGACTAGTGAAGAGTCGCTGTGTTGTTCAGAGAAGGGTACTTACATATGCAAAATAATGATCTGAGATGACTTGGCAGTTGGGAAAGGAAACAGGAAGTAATTGCATTAAAATGGAAGGAACTAAGAGAAAATGACATCGCTTTGCATTAATTTAATTTTAGGAATTTACCAGAAAACAAGGGATTTCAGTTGCCAAAACATCTGTGCATATACTATTTGATGCAAGCGGATCACAGGTATGTGTCTGACTTACTGATTTTTATCACTGGGCTAAGCTGAACGCTAAGTGATAGATAGCACAGTATGATGTTGGAGGGTGAATATCTAAAAAATATACTGTCTCAATATAGATAGTCCCCCAATACGATGTATGGGATTTTTAAAATATGTTGTTAATGATAATTTGTTTTAGGACAAAAGATAGTTATTAATACCATTTTGGTGACTTTAGAAATTAGAAGAATATGTCCTGCCTCTAATGACAAAGTCTGTTTCAGGTCTGTTGACATTTGAAAACGTGGATGTTTTTTTATTGGGTCGATTTGTAGGACTGAGTCCAGACATGGAAGACAAGGAATTGACACAAGTGTGGGATGAACATCCAGTGGTTTTTGAGTAGTTCATGTGGTTTGCAGAGTCTGAAACACTTTTTCCTCATTTTCTACAACAGATTCTGGTACCAGAGAGTCAAATCTCACCCATGGACGAGGAACTCGTTAGTTTGAAAGAAAAACCTAACTCCCAAAAGGAATTTGCTAAACCTCCAAAAGGTGTCAAAAACAGTAATCAAGGGGATAGAAGGGATAGTCAGCTTGAGGTAAATACAGAGTCAAATAACTGTTTATAAAATGGCATAGATCAAATCATTGCTACATATAATTAGAGAAAAGGCATCTAGAGTTTTGCCTTAATGGTCTTCATCAGTAACATGTCAAGTATTTTCCCCTGCCTTTCACACATGCAAACAAAAGCTAGTGCTTCAGCAGTTGTGTTTATGTGGAGGGGTAGGACCGAGTATGCGATACACTTGCCACTTCCAAATAGAGACGTGTAAGAAAGTAACCACCACTTTTTACATTCATCCCTCTGTTTTGTATTTGCTTTTGGCCTTTATGCAGAATACAGATCTGTGATGCAGTGTCCTCTTTCTCCGCACGAGGACAGAATTCTTGCTGCTCCTCCTGCTCCCTGGAGACTCCCCTCTGGGCCACATTCCACAGAACCAGTGCTGGGCCTTCTTCCCTCGCTGCGACCCTTGGCATGGCTGACAGCCCTGCCTTTCTTATCGTCCAGTCCTCCTTCGATTTCTGCTAGCATTTAACTCTCTTCCTACTTCTGTCACTGCGTTAGAGATACTTTCTCTCCCTACGTTCTAAGTGTAGATTTGCTGACAAGCGCGACCTGGCCTCCTGAGCAGTCAGTGCCTTCTCCCTTACGGAGCTTCCTTCGCGTGCCTGGTGTAAACTCTTGACATGTCCTGGTAGCATTCCTCTGCTCAGAAAGCTTTGTGATCTCTGTGTTTACCTTCCCGCATCTAAACTTGGCACCTTCTACAATCTCATTTTACTCTAGTATCTAAATACTACTTTACAAGTTTGGTTAGTTGCTTTAATGCCTCTTTCTTTATATCACACTAATCCTTGCCTCTACATTCGTTCATGCTGTGTGTCCTTTTTTTACTTTTCCCCATTTAAAGTGCCCTTACGTTTTCAAGCTTTTTTTTTAATGTTTTTTATTTATTTCTGAGAGAGAGAAAGCATGAGCAGGGGAGGGTCAGAGAGAGAAGGAGACACAGAATCCGAAACAGGCTCCAGGCTCTGAGCTGTCAGCACAGAGCCCGATGCGGGGCTCGAACCCACAAACCGTGAGATCATGACCTGAGCCAAAATTTAACCGACTGAGCCACCCAGGCACCCCATGTTTGCAAGTCTTGATGACTAATTTTCATTTCTCTTCATGGACCTTTTCCTGTTTTAATTTTTACTAACTTCTCACCTTTCGGCAACTGGAACTCTCACAGGCTCCCCCGTACACTCCGGCACAGTGGTGTTCTGTCCTTTCCCGTTAGTCTTGTGTCCTTCATTAAATGAAAAATGTCAGTTTTCCTTAGAGGATTCAATTATA
Source organism: Crocuta crocuta (assembly GCF_008692635.1). Lineage (NCBI taxonomy): Eukaryota > Metazoa > Chordata > Mammalia > Carnivora > Hyaenidae > Crocuta > Crocuta crocuta. The sequence goes on along the minus strand of NW_027528865.1, from coordinate 727,583 downwards.
AAAGCTATTTGCCATTTGCTGTACCTTGTGTATCCCTGTTGTACCTTGAGTACTTATTTAAAATTCTTAGGACGCCCGCCTAAAACTCATTAAGTCATAAACTCTGGAAAAGATCTCTCCAAAAAAAAACAGTGCACTGTTGTTAAATACCCACTGTGTTTTCCTTCAGGGTTAACTGTGAAGCAATTATATGAATAAGTAACTTCCCAGCTTCCTTTTGCTGTGCCACTAAGAACTATCCTTTTTTGCATGAGAATCCCTTGGTTTAGTAGTTTGTTTTCTGGTTAACCTTTGAATTCCTCCTTTTCCTCTCCTCTCCACCTTTCCTCCACCCCTCATTTACATACCTATAAAAATTCCTGCAGTGTTTTTTTCTTAGGCTCAGGGGCAGGTGCCTTTAAAAAACAACACACACACTGCTGTTCTCTGCGTCTTTGCAGTTTTTCCTCGTCTGCTCCTTTATAGGACGCCGCCTGAAATTCCTGTGCCTGCAGCCTTTGCGTCTGCTTGCCTCCCTCTGCCCTGTTATCCTAGAATGAAGTTAGAAAATGCGCGTCTTTATTGGAGCCACTGGCTCCTGTGCCGCTGAGTCTCTGAGTTCCTGTAGCTGCTTTTACCCCAAAGTCAGTGTGGTCTTCGCAGATTATTAATACGATTTTTAAAAATGTGTGAAAGTTTTGAAGAATGCTACACATTATGAAAGCATTCACGCACATGTATCCAGACATCATGCACGGAAACAGAATAAGAAACCAGGCCATTGGTTGTAAAGTACACAAGCTTACAGTAAAATATTATTAGCTGGCATATAAAGGGGTTGTATTCCATATGTCTGTATACTCTATAAATACTTTAAAAAAAATTATTTGAGAGAGAGCATGCGAGCAGGGAAGGGGCATAGAGAGGAAAAGAATCCCAAGTAGGCTTCGTGCTGTCAGCCTGGATGGAGCCTGATGCGGGGCTCAAACTCACAAACCATGAGATCCTGACCTGAGCAGAAACCAAGAGTCAGATGCTTAACTAACTGAGGCCCCCACGTGTCCCTCTATAAATACTGTTTAAAACAACATTCCTTGTTTTGGCTACCTGTTCAATACCAGATATTTAGGATAGAACCTTTCAAGTCAGCCTAAAACAGAAATTTCTTGATATGATGTCATTTATAAAATACCATATGTCTTTTGGGTGTAGTCAAGGTGAATGTTATGAATAAAATTGTAGGATATTTCATTCCAAAGAGAATGTGTGTTTACTGTGGCTGCTTCTCATGGTTTCAGAGAACTACTCCTAGCAAAAGAAAAATGTCTGAAGCATCAATGATTGTTCCTGGGACGGATAGATACACTGTGAGAAGTCCAGTACTTTTAATCAACACATGTAAGTTTTATACTCTTGAAAGACTTCTAACATACATGAGTGTGTATGTGTATATTTTTTTTATATGTGTTTATTTTATTTTTGAAAGAGCGCAAGCAGGGGAGGGGCAGAGAGGGGAACTGAAGTGAGCTTTGCACTGACGGGGTGACTGACAGCAGCAAGCCTGATATGGGGCCCGAACTCTTGAGCTGCAGACATTATATCTTCAAAGCAGGCATTTTTAATTCAAAGATATTCTGGGGATTTAATTTACACATAATTGTCAAGAGATTTCAAGTTCCTAAGAAAGGTATAATGGGTATTAACATATAAACATTATTCAAAATATTAATACCCGGCGTTCATAACTTCCTGTAACGTAAGGGGCACCAGCCGTAGCACAGCAGCTAAAACCCCTGTGTCCGTCAGGCCGCGTGGGCTTGTTTCCCGCTCGCATGTGTGTGCTTTGTACAGCCTGTCCTCCTGCTAAGCTTAGAACCAGTTGTCTTTTTAGAAAGTGGAACTGAAGTGTCTACCCCATCAAGTTGTTTAGAAGACAAGGTAAAAATTATTCATTCAATGAGGAACACTGTGAAACACTTAGTGCCTGGTACATGCTAAGAGCTAAATAAAAATTTAAAAAATAATGTTATGTAGTAGCTGCTATAAAATAGTCTTATTTATTAGTCTTTATGACAATTTAATAATGACTTTCCATTCCCAAAATCCAGTTGCCTAGTGGGCAATTGTCTGATGTCCAACAACTCCTCAAATTTAACAGGTGCCAAATAAATTGATCTTTCTATCCTCCTGCTAGTTTTTCGTCAATTTTTTACCTTGCTAAATGGCATCGATATCCACTTATTCATCGAAACCAGAAATCGGGGACCCATCCTAGCACCACCCTTTTTTGCATTCCTCATCTAGAAAGTGCCTCAGTAATAGCAACATATAATTTTTAAAATTTATTTTGAGAGAGAGCACAAGCAGGGTAGGGGCAGAGAGAAGGAGAGAAAGAATCCCAAGCAGGCTCTGCACTATCAGTATAGAGCCCGATATGGGGTTCAAACTCACGAACTGTGAGATCATGAGCTAAGCTGAGACCAAGAGTCAGATGTTTGACTGTGCCACGCAGGCACCCTGCAATATGTGATGTTTAAGACCCTACAAATATAGCAGTCCTTTGTCTTTCTTTTTAGCAACACCACGAAGAGGAAGAATTAAACCACCGCTGCACGTGATGAGTTCTGCAGAAAAACCTGATATTCCTAAAACATCCAAAAGTAGGGTGGACAATGCTAAATCCCATCCCTCCAGACCGTCTGAAGGAAGAAAGAGTGGAGACAATACAGACAAAGTAATTTTACTTTGAACACATTAAAGAAAATTAATTTTATCAAGTTATTGTAGAAATACATATTGAGCTAATTTCTTTTGCAAGTAGTATCTCACTATGTTTCAAGTATTACTGTATGTGTGTATATATACATATATGCATATGTATATATGACTTACTGTTCTTGAAAGTCAGTCCTTCTGGCTTTTATTTGTTGTGCTACCAGTAAAATTTAGGAATATTCACTCAATATAACTGATTTATGTATTTAGTAGGAGAAGTGGCCTCGCCATCATTGTTTAGTTTATTATACAACTTAGTGTCTGCTAGAAATGTAAACCACAGGTGGACTCTGTTCTTAAGTATCTCAAAGTCTAGTATGGAAATTAGACAAATTAATAAGATAATTATAGTAGTGTATAAATGTTCTCAGACTGTACATAAAAGAAGCAGTAGGAACCTAGTGGAGGGGCAGGTGCTTAACCCCAGAGCTGGAGGGGAGGGTGGAGATCAGGGGATGCTCTTTAAGAAGAATAGAGAAGAGAATATTTAAGAGAAAGTTATTTCTTGGGAGATGTAGGAGGTAACCAGAGATACAGATAAGTTTGTAGATGTGGAACACCTAATAGCTTCTGTTTTCTCTGAAGTGTGAGGTGAGCATGGTGAATTTCTGTTGGTGATATCTTTCCGGAGAGGGCTCAGAGACGTGTAGAGATTTGGAATAGTTACTAAGAGATAATGGAGAGAGCAAAGAGTGAGTAAAGGTGTTAGGCAAGGTTGAAGGCCTTTTAAATTTAAGACTGAATTTTATCATATGTATTAGTTCAGAAACATGTGTAATTTTCTCCAGCAAAGCTTAGTAGCCTTGGTATTGTAGTAAAAAATAGTGGTGGTTTTAAAAAAATGAAATGGTATGTGGCAGAATGATAAATGGTCCAAGGGTTGAAGATACTAAGAAAACAGTCAAAAGCAATTGTTCAAATTTTCAAGGTCAGTGTTCCTTAATCAGAGCGCTGTTCCGTGGTGTGGCCTGGTCCTGAGGGGTCCAGGCCTGTGCTTTCTTGTTCTTGTCAGGAGAGCCCTTCAGTCACCGTGACACCCAAAACGTACGGGCACATTTTCACACTGCTCCTCTCCCGGCTTAGAGGCCCACTGGCTAGATTCAGTCGGTAGGGGAGACAGGAAGGGCGAGGCAGTGTCCTAGCCTGTAGGGTATGTTTTTCTGATAGTGATGGCGGGTTTTTATTTGATCTGACTACATGTGTATCTGTGGCTATGGAAAGAGGGAAGCTTGGCGTAGGCAAGAAGTTATCTGCCCAATGGCCACAACTGTACTGAATCCTTTAAGATTCTGTAACTTCCAAATCTTTTAGGCATGTTAGTGAGAAGACAGAATAGGCACAGGCCGTGACATCAGCAGTGGTAGATGTGCCGTGGCGATTCTAGAAATTGTCCGTTATAGATGGAAACTGAATTACTGTGCTAGCCGTGGATGAGGTCAGTAAATGTGTACATCTTCTGCCTTGTCTGCAATGAAAATGGTTTTCTTGTGTTTTAGGATGAGCAATATTCTGAGATGGGCATCATCTTTATAAAACAGTAGAAATACTATCCAAATTTTAATAGCAAGGCAAATTTGTTTTAAAGGTTTTCAACATTAACACTGACTTTTAAGGGTTGTTTTCATACAATACTTTGTTTAAATTTACATTAACATGTCCCCTATGTTTTATAGCATGTCAAAGCTGCTAAAGTTGTAGAGAAGACAGAAAATAAGGACACTGAATTCCCAAACCAAAATTTTAGTGAGTACTTATTTTTAATTTCACTTTCTCTTTTAAAAAATATGTATATTTCTCTTCATATTTATCTTTAATTCCACTAGCTTTCATTGATTTGAAAAAGAAAGATTTGCTTTTTTAAATTTTTATGAATTTTTAAAATTTACATCCAGGTTAGTTAGCATATAGTGCAACAATGATTTCAGGAGTAGATTCCTTAATGCTCCTCACCCAATTAGCCCATCCCCCATCCCACCACCCCTCCAGTAACCCTCTGTTCTCCACATTTAAGAGTCTCTTATGTTTTGTCCCCTCCCTGTTTTTATGTTATTTTTGCTTCCCTTCCCTTATGCTCATCTGTTTTGTATCTTAAAGTCCTCATATGAGTGAAGTCATATGATGATTTGTCTTTCTCTGACTAATTTCGCTTAGCATGATACCCTCCGGTTCCATCCACATAGTTGTAAATGCTAAGACTTAATTCTTTTTGATTGCCGAATAATACTCCAGTGTGTGTTGTGTATGTGTGTGTGTGTGTGTGTGTGTGTGTGTGTACAGTATATACCACATCTTCTTTATCTGTTCATCCGTTGATGGACATTTGGGCTCTTTCCATACTTTGGCTATTGTTGATGGCGCTGCTGTAAACATTGGGGTGCATGTGCCCCTTTGAAACCACACACCTGTATCCCTTGAATAAATACCTAGTAGGGCAGTTGCTGGGTCATAGGGTAGTTCTGTTTTTAACTTTTTGAGGAACCTCCATATTCTTTTCCAGAGTGGCTGCACCAGTTTGCATTCCCAGCAGCAGTGCAGAAGAGATCCTTGCCAGCATCTGTTGTTGCCTGAGTTATTGAAGTTAGCCATTCTGACGGGTGTGAGGCGGTATCTCATTGTGGTTTTGATTTGTATGTCCCTGATGATGAGTGATGTTAGAGCATCGTTCCATGTATCTGTTGGCCATCTGGATGTCTTCTTTGGAGAAGTGTCTGTGCATGTCGTTAGCTCATTTCTTCACTGAATTATTTGGTTTTGGGTGCTGTGTTTGATAAGTTCTTTATAGATTTTGGATACTAACGCTTTATCTGATATGTTATCAGGGGAAATTTTTGATTACTAATTCAATTTCTTTACTGGTTATGGGTCTGTTCAAATTTTCTATTTCTTCCTGATTCAGTTTTGGTAGTTATGTGTTTCTAGGAATTTGTCCCTTTCTTCCAGATTGCCCATTTTCGTGGCATATAATTGCTCATAATATTATCTTATTATTTTTATTTCTGCTGTGTTGGTTTGATCTTTCCTCTTTCATTCTTGATTTTAATTATTTGGGTCCTTTCCTTTTTCTTTCTGATCAAACTAGCTAGTGGTTTACCAATTTTGTTAATTCTTTCAAAGAGCCAGCTTCTGTTTCAGTGATCTGCTCTCCTGTTTTTGTGGTTTCGATAGCATTGATTTCTGCTCTAATCTTTATTATTTTCTGTCTTCTGCTGGTTTTGGGGTTTTATTTGCTGTTCTCTTTCCAGCTCTTTGAGGTGTAAGGTTAGGTTGTGCATCTGAGACTTTTCTCTCTTCTTTAGAAAGGCCTGGATTGCTGTATGCTTCCCTCTCGTGACCACCTTTACTGCGTCCTGGAGGTTTGGGGCCGTCGTGTTATCATTTTCGTTGGCTTCCATGTACTTTTTAATTTCCTCTTTAACTTCTTGGTTAGCCCATTCACTGAAAAAGAAAGATTTACAATGAAAGCATTTGGCTTTATGCATTAAGGAACTTAGAGGCTACAGGAAAATATCCTACAGTCTCTATTTCCAAGAATATGAGCCTCTCCTTCCTAATATGTGACCCTTGATCAAATTGTATACCGACTCCCATTTTACCCTGCCAGCTGCATACAAAACTGAAAATGCCATAATTTTGGTTTTATTTAGGTGAACTGCACGATACTGTACCTGATTCACAGACACTGGGAAAAATAGATAAATCTGTGTAAGTATGAAAAAAATCATCAAATAAGTTAGCGTGTATTAACGTTGTTTTAGGTGAATGTAATACATTTAAAAGAAAAGTCCTATATATTCTGAGAAGGTAGCATTGGCTATAGCACCGATCATCACATGTATTACTCTGATTACATAATGGGGAATAGTCTGTTTTTTTCATAGCAGCCAACATCCCTCTTTTTCAAATTGAGAGACTTAAGATGAATAGGATTTTTAAAATAATAAAGTATGAATGTGCAGAAATTTAACCTGTTTAAATGGACAGTAGAACATCAAGAGATATATTTAGGTAGATATCAAATAGTAACAATAATAGAACTTTTTTAATAATAGTTTTTAATCTCATCAATTATATAGTAAATTTTAACTTTCATCATGACTTAGCAAAATATTTTCATACTTCATTATTAACAAATTGCTATCAATAAACACTGACTAAATTAAAAAAAAATCAAGGTCTCAGGTTAGAGTCATGAACTAATGTTTTGTGATACGTTAAGCAAGTTATTTTATTTTCCAGGTTATCTGGTGTTTTGGACAACATCTCTGGGAATAAAATGAACTCCAAATGGTCATGTTGGACACCTGTAACAAATATCAATCTATGTAATAACAAAAGTTCATCAGGAGACACCTTCAATCAAGGTGAAACATCGTTTTCTCTGTATATAATAGTAGCTCGGGGATATACTCATTTCTTGAAATGTCCAATAAATATCTTTGATTCTAACAAATTTTTGTATTACCAGTTTATTAATAAGGATGAATTTTTTTATTTTTCCATTAGATATTATTATCAACAAAAAACTTACTAAACAAAAATCATCCTCTTCAATATCTGATGATAATTGTGAAGAAACAGAAAAGGTACAATATAAGAAAAAAACAATGCACCCTAACGAAGTAGATAAAATGGAAGTAGGAGTTTGCGAAAGGGACAATCAGCAACAACTAAATCATCCTAAACTTTCAGAGCAGAAAAATACTGAAAATACCAAGCAAAGTGATTGGCGTATTGAATCTGAAACTACTTTTAAATCAGTTCTCCTAAATAAGACGGTTGAAGAATCTCTGATCTATAGGAAGAAGTACATATTGTCAAAAGATGTGAATACTGCTATTTGTGATAAAAGCTCTTCTCCTAGAAAAAATGTGAAAAGTCATAGAAAATCAGGAAAAAGATTAACGTCTGAACTTAATTCCGGGGACCTGGAACAAAAAAAAATGGTGAGCTTTCAGTGTGTTTGGTTTCTAAATACTTATAATATGCCTACATAACAACATAAGACAGTGAAAGAAGCTTGATGGATTGCTGCACATTTAATGTTTGTGAGGCCTTGTTCCTTAATCCAGGTCTCCAGGCTGAGAGTCTGAGAGTGAGCACCTCCTAAGCCCCCTCCCCTCCTCCTAGCGCCCCCCGCCCCACAGTGTGCCTGCGGGCGCGGGGCAGGTGTGTAAACAGGTGTAGCGTGAATGCAGCCTGCAGCTCCCGTCTCCTCCCGCCGGCTTTCCTTCGCGCCGCCCCGCAGGTGCTCTGAGCATGTGTGTCTCCGACTGTCTGTTCCTCTCTTACGGTGCTTGTCTTTCTTTTAGTAAGAGGTTGTTTTGTGCGTTTTATTTCCTCCAGCCTTAACCTGGTAGAGCGTAAAGACTGTGTTTTGTTCGTGTTTATCCTGCATGGCCTAGCAGTTTTGCGCATAGGAGCGTCTGACACACTTCTTGAAGCAGTGCATTAAGGTGTGGCCAGACTTTTCAAGAGAAGATGTGGGTGGAGGGAGTGCAGGAGTCCATCTTCTGTGCTGCGGCTCCCTCCCTTTGGAATCTTTACCTTCTCCTGCAGAGGAACCACCCGCAGGCCGTCTCCAGGACAGTTGGAGCTGTACCATAATCTAGGCTGGAAGTTTACTCTTGTAGCAGTTACCATAAATCTTTTTCTTGTCATTGCTATCAAGATGCAGGTTAAGAAAACTGTAATTAGAATGCATTTCCACTGCCAGTAATACAGTCTGTTTTTCACTGCTCCTCAGAGGATCCAGGTTTTATAGGCTTCTGTGGTCATTTATCATCCAGACTGGTATTAATACCTGGTAGCCAAGTTTCTAGAGTTGATGTAAAATGTTCATGCGTTAGAGCATCTCAGTATGCAAATGAGATACTTAATAGATAATTTGTGATTGTTCTTTTATAATTAGACATTATTTCATTTGTCTCAACCAGCCTTTTGATTTTGTCTTTAATCTGTATTTCACTTTGCCTAATTTGGCTACTTTCTTCTTTGATCAAATCCTTTTGGGGCTTTCATCTTTTTGAGCAGCTGCTCTTCTTTCCAGTCTTAACTGCTGTTCAGTTCCTTCAGACCTGGGGAAAGTAGGTGCTTTTTGTCTGAGTGCGGAGTTCTTACTTTAAACTGATTTCTTTGGAATTTAGAATTATTCCACAGAATTTCCTTGAGCTAATCATTCATTTTCTCCTGGGAGCATGGAAACTGATCATCTCTTCTAAGCTGTGCTCTGATTTTTTAAAAATTTAATTTCCTGTCTTCAGAAGTTCTCTTCAGTCTTTCCGTGTGTTACTACACAGGACTTTCTGCCACCCGCGTGCATGGGTGACTCTCTTCTAAGGTAGGCGTCTGACTGCTCCCTTTCACTGGAGTAGCCTAGAGAAATAGAAGCTCCGTAGCACAGTGGTACAGATTTCCCAAGCTGGCTCTAATTATGCTGGAAGTTCTTAAATCATACACTCACTATTTTATGGGAAGTTCCTTTTTGATATGTTTTTAAGCCAAGTAAAGTCATCTCAAGAAGAGATAGTAAGACTGTCTTTATATTACATATGAAAACAGAAGCTTAGGGGCGCCTGGGGGGCTCAGTCAGTTAAGCATTTGACTCTTGATTTTGAATCAGGTCATGATCTCACGGCTGGTGAGATGGAGCCCTGTGTCAGGCTCCACGCTGACAGTGCAGAGCCTGTTTGGGATTCTCTCTCTCCCTCTCTTTCTGTCCACCCCCCCCCCAATAAACTTAAAAAAACAAAACAAAATAAACCCATAAACTTAAAAATGGTTAAAACAGTGAATTTTACATTTATGTTTATGTTGTATTTTATCATAATTAAAAAACAACAACAACATACGCCTGATTCTCAGAGAAAGGTAAAACTAAAGTTAAGAGAACTCATGTCTTTATTAGAGGGAGTTTTCTTTTAACCAAATGGCCTAAAATTATGTAGAAGATAATTCTTTGTAGTCCTTCTATTTTGGAAGTCATATTATTTTTCACTTTTTTTTTTTTTTTTTTAAGTAATCGCTGCACCCAACGTGGGGCTTGAACTCAAAACTGCAAGATGGAGAGTTGCACGTTCTACCAACTGAGCCAGCCAGGGGCCCCTAAAATAATGGGATTGTTTTTTTAGAGAAGCTTCAGGTGTATAAGTATACAGAGTTCCCATATACCCCTTCACCCACACCCCAGTTTCTCCTGTCATTATGTCTTACATCAGCGGGTACATGGGTTACACATTATGCACCAATATCATTACATTATTATTAACTAAAGCCTGTAGTTTAGGTTACAGTTCATTCATTGTGTTGTATGTTCGTTATGTTTTGACAGACGTAGAGCAACATGGACCTACCATTACATTATCATACATAATAGTTTTCCTGCCCTAAAATTCCCGTCTGCCTTCCTCCTAAAACTCCTGTTGATCACTGATCTTTTCACTGTCTCTATAGTAGTTTTGCCTTTTTTAGAATATCATAGAATTGGAACCATATAGTATGTAGTCTTTTCAGCTGGTTTCTTTCACTTAGCAATATGCCATGACGTTTCTCCATGTCTTTTCATGGCCTGACAGCTCATTTCTTCTTACTGCTGAATAATACTCCATTACATGCTGTACCAAGATTTATCTGTTCACCCGGTAAAGGACATCTTGGTTGCTTCTGTGGTTTGATGGTTATGAATAAAGCTCCTGTAAACATTCATGTGCATGTTTTATGTGGACGTAAGCTTCCAACTCATTTGGGAAAATACCAAGGATCATGATGGCTAGATCGTATGGTTAGAGTATGTTTAGTTTTGTAAGAAACTGCATGTCTTCCAAAAGTGGAAGAAGTGGCTGTACCATTTTTGCCTTCTGAGCAATAGATGAGAGAGTTCCTATTGGTCTACATCTTTGCCAAGATTGGGTGTTGTCAGTGTTTTGGATTTTAGCTATTGTTATATGTGCTTAGTGGTATCTTGTTTTAATTTGCAGTTCTCTCATGACCAGTAATCTTGAGACTCTTTCTGTATTTTTATTTACCCTCTTCTTTGGTGCATTGTCTATTCAGATCTTTTGCTCGTTATTTAATTGGGTTCTTTGTTACCGTTGAATATTAACAGTTGTTTGTATAATTTAGATACAGGCATGCCAGGCTTTAGTGCACTTTGTAGATACTGCATTTTTCACAAATCGAAGGTTTGTGGCAACCCTGTACGGAGCAAGTGTGTTGGTGCTATTTTTCCAACAGCATTTGTGCACTTTCATCTCTGTCACATTTTGGTCATTTTCATATTTCAAAGTTTTTCACTATTGTATTAGTTATGGTGATCGGTGATCAGTGTCTTTTGATGTTACAGTTGTAATTGTTTTGAGGTGCCACAGCCCAACCACACCCAGATAAGATGGCAAACATGACAAATGTGTATGTCTGACCGCTCCCCTGACTGGCCAGTCCCTCATCTCTCCCTCCCCTCAGGCCTCCCTGTTGCCCGAGACACAGCAATATTGAAATTAGGCCAGTTAATAACCCTACAGTGGCCCCTTAAGTGTTCATGTGAAAGGAAGAGACAAACGTCTGTCACTTGAAGTTGAAAGTTAAAAATGATTAAGCTTAATGAGGAAAGCACACAGGAAGCAGAGATAAGCAAAAAGCTCAGCCTCTTGTGAAACTGTTTTATTGCTGACATGGAAAAGGTTTTAGTGGCCTGGATAGAAGCTCAAACCAGCCACAGAATTCTCCTAAGCCAAAGCCTAATTAAGAGCAAGGCCCTAACTCTCTTCAATTTTATGAAGGCTGAGAGAGGTAAAGAAGCTGCAGAAGACAAGTTTGAAGCTAGCAGAGGTTGGTTCATGAAGGTTAAGGGAAGAAGCTGTCTCTAACATACAAGTGCAAGGTGAAGCAGCAAGTTCTCCGGAAGATCTGGCTAAAATGAAATAAGTAATGAAGGTGGCTACACTAAACAACATATTTTCAGTGTAGACGAAATAGCCTTACATGGGAAGATGCATTTAGGACTTGCACAGCTAGAGACAAGTCATTGTCTGTCATCAGAGCTTCAAAGGACAGGCTGACCATTTTGCTAGGAGCTAATGCAGCTGGTGATCTGAAGTTGAAGTCAGAGCTCATTTGATGTAAAACTCCTAGGACCCTTAAGAATTAGGCTAAATGTATTCTGCCTGTGCTTAAAATTTTTTTTATATAGTTTATTTTTGAGACCGAGAGCATGAGCGGGGGAGGGGCAGAGAGAGAGAGAGGGAGACACAGAATCCGAAACAGGCTCCTGGCTCTGAGCTGTCAGCACAGAACCCGATGCGGGGCTCGAACTCCTGAACCGCGAGATCATGACCTGAGCCGAAGTCAGACACTCAACCAACTGAGCCCCCCAGGCGCCCCTTCCTGTGCTTTATAAATGGACCAGCACAGCCTGGGTGACAGCGTGTCTGTTTACAGCACTGTTTACTGAATAGTGTAAGCCTGCTGTTGAGACCTGCTCAGAAAAAAAATGATTCCTTTTAAAATATTACTTCTCAGGGCACCTTTGTGGCTCAGTCGGTTGAACGTCTGACTCTTGGTTTGGGCTCAGGTTGCAATCTCACCATTTGTGAGTTCGAGCCCCTCATTGGCCTCTGTGCTGACAGCTGCAGAGCCTGCTTGGGATTCTCCGTCTCCCTCTCTCTCTGCCCCTCCCCGTTTCTCTCTCTCAACAAACATTTAAAAAATAAAATATTACTTCTCACTGACATTGTATCTGGTCTCTCAAGAGCTTTGAGGGAGATACACAACAAAATTAATGTTTTCATGCCTGCTAACATAACATCCGTTCTGCAGCTCACGGATCAAAGGGTAATTTCTACTTTCAAGTCTTACTATTTAAGAAATACGTTTCATAAGGCTACAGCTGCCGTAGATAGGGATTCCTCTGATGGATCTGAGTGAACTAAATTGAAACCCCCTGGAAAGGATTCACCGTTCTAGATACCATTAAGAACATTTATGATTCATGGAAAGAGATCAGACTCTCAACACTAACAGGAGTTTGGAAAGGTTGATTCCACCCTACGTGGATGACCCTGAGGGATGCAGCGCTTCAGTGGAGGGAGCACTGAAGACCCTGCAGGTGTGGTGGGAGCAGCAGGAAACTGGAATTAGACTGGAGCCTGAAGACGGACTGAACGGCTGCGATCTCATGATCAAACTTGAATGGATGAGACGTTCTTGTGCAGGAGCAAAGAAGGTGGTTTCTTGAGATGGAATCTACTCCTGGTGGAGATTCTGGGAAGTTTGACCTCAGAGAATTTAGAATATTACATAAGCTTAGTTGATAAAAGCATAGGCAGCATTTGAGAAGATGGACTTCAGCTTTTGAAGTTCTCCCGTGAGTAAAATACTATCAAACAGCATTGCATGCTACACAGAAATCACTCATGAAAGGGAGAGTCGGTCAATGCAGCCAACTCACTTTTCTTATGTTAAGAAATTGCCGCGGCCACGCTAGCCTTCAACAACCACCACCCTGTTCAGTCAGCAGCCATCAGTGAAGAGGCAAGACCCTCTGCAGCAAAGAGATTACCCTTTGCTGAAGTCTCTTATGATTAGCATTTTTTAGCATTAAAGTATTTTTTAATTAAGGTATGTACTTTGTCTTTTTAAGACATAACGGTATTATAGATTTAATAGACTACAGTATAGTGTAAGCATAGCTTTATATGCGCTGGGAAACCAAGTTCACTGGATTCATTTTAATGTATGATGTATTATTTAATACAGTGTGTTGTGGTTTGTCCGTACAAGTCCTTTATCAGATACGTGTTTTATAGATATTTTCTTTCTATTTATGGCTTATCTTTCCATTTTCAAAACAGTGTCTTTCACTTAGTAGAAGCTTTTAATTTTAGTGAAGTTCTACCTACCAATTAATTTTGTGCTTCATGGATTGTGCTTTTGGTGTTACAGATAAAAAGGCATTGCCAAACCCAAGGTCACCTATATTTTCTCCTGTGTTACCTTCTAAAAGTTTCATAGTTTGCATTTTACTTTAAGTTTATGGTCCCCTCCTCTTTTTTTAATGTTTATTTATTTTGAGAGAGAGAGAGAGAATTCCAAGCAGACACCACGCTCAGAGTGGAGCCCAATGTGGGTTTCAATCTCACGTCTGTGAGATGATGAACTGAAATCAAGAGTCAGACGCTTAACCAACTGAGCCATGTAGGTGCTTCTATGGTCCCTTTTGAGTTAATTTTTGTGAAGGGTGTAAGGTCTATCTAGATTCATTTTTTGGGGGGCCGAGGGGACATGTGGATATCCAGTTATTCCAACCCTATCTGCTGAAAAGACTGTCCTTCTCCATTGCATTGCCTTGGCTCCTTTGTCAAAGGTCAGATGACTATGAGGGCTTATTTCTGGGCTCTCTGTGTGCTCTCTATTTTGTTTTATTACTCTATTTGTTCTTTCACCAATACCACCCTATAGTGATTGTTGTGTCTTTTTAGATGGTCTTAAAATACGGTAGTGTCAGTCTTACAGCTTTGTTCTTCAACATTATATTGGCTGTTCTGGGTCTCTTGCTTCTCAATGTACATTGTAGAATTACTTTGTTGATACCCACAAAATAACTTGCTGGGCTTTTTGTTGGGATTACATCAAATCTGTAGATCAGGTGGGAAAGAACTGACATCTTGACAATATTAACTTTCCTATCCATGAACCTGGAATTTCTCTCCATTTATTTAGAGTCTTTGATTTTCTTCATTAGTCATACAGCTTTCTTCATATAGATCTTATACATGTTTTGTTAGATTTATACCTGAGTGTTTCTTTTTGGGGAATACTAATGTAAATGGAATGTAATTTCAAATTCTAGCTGTTCATTGCTAGTTTGCAAGAAACCAATCAACGTTTGTATATTAACCTGGTATCCTTCAGCAGTGCTATCACAGTTGCATTTTAGTTCCATGAGTATTTTCGTTAATTTTTGGGATTTTTTTCCTACACAATGATGTCATCTGTGAACAACATTTTATTTCTTTCTTTCCATTTTGTATACCATTTATTTCTTTTTCTGCATTGGTAGGACTTCCAGTGTGATGTTGAATAGGAGTGGTGAGAGCAGGTGTCTTTCCCTTGTTTCTGATATTAGTGGGGAAGCATGTAGTTTCTCTCCCTTAAGTGTGATGTTAGGTGTAATTTTGGTTTTTGGAAGATGTTCTTTATCAAGCTGAAGACATTCCCCTCAATTCCCAGTTTCCTGAGAATTGCTAACATGAATGGGTCAGTATTGGATTTTGTCACATGCTTTTTATATATCTATTGATGTAGGATTGTATGATTTTTTCTTTGGCCTGTTGGCATGATGGATTACATTAGTTGATTTTCAAATGTTGACAAGGTATAATTTACATACCTTGAATAAATACGACTTGGTTTTGGCATATAATTCTTTCTATACATTATTGGATATAATTTGCTAATATTTTGTTGATGATTTTGCATCCATGTTCATGAGAGATACTGGTCTGTAATTTTCCTTTCTTATAACATCTTTAATTTTGGTGTTAAGATGATACTAGTGTCACAGAATGAGTTAAGAAGTATTCCCTCTGCTTCTGTCTTCTGGATGATTGTGGAAACTTGATATAATTCTTCCCTAAGTATTTGATAGAACTCACTATTGAACCGCTCTGGGCCTGGTGCTTTCTGTTTTAGAAGGTAATAATTATTCATTCAATTCTTTAATAGAGAGAGGCCTATTCAGATGATCTGTTTCTCCTTGTGTGAATTCTGGTAGATTTTGTCTTTCAAGAAATTGGTTCGTTTGGTTTAGATATCAAATTTGTGGGCCTGGTTCATAATATCCTTTTCTTAGCCTTTCAATATCTAAGAGTGACAGCACCTATTTCATTTCTATAGTAGCAACTTCAGTCTTTTCTCTCTCTTTTTTTCCTTAGCTAACCTGGCTAGAGATGTATCAATTTTATTGATCTCTTCAAAGAACCAGCTTTTAATTTCCTTCAGTTTTTAATACAATTTACTTTTCCATGGATAGAAACTTTTATTTTGATCTCTACAGAGCACTTGGCATGGTTCTGCATGTTCTTACCCTGTGTTATTTAATGCCTAACAAAGCCCAAACTTCTAAATAATTTCTAACCCCCTTTATTTCTCTTTGTAGTTATATATAAAACCATATTTTTCTGAAATGTTCCTTTCAGCCTTTATTTTCCTTTGAAAGTTAACTGATAGAGTCTCAAAGTAACTTACACATTATTTCAGAGCGAAAAGTCCAAAGAGAAAGGGTTTACTGATGCAGCAGAATCCTTGATAAACCAACTCAATAAGAGATACAAACCAAAGGATGACATAAAGTCTACAAGAAAATTCAAGGAGTCTTTGACTGACAGGTATATACTTAAATTTTAGACATAAATATTTTTCTGACAGATACAACTAAATTATTTCACAGTTTTAAGGTTAGTTTTGAACATGTTCAAATAGTAGAAACACCTAGTTACTTACTTTTGTAAATAATAGGTGTTTAAATTATACTGGAAGGGAACTAAATTTGAAATTAAGCACTGTAGTATGTGATTATATTTTATAAAGTATCAAAATACCATATTGATATAGCATACATTTTCATAAATAAGTCTTTAGGCTATAGACATTTTAGGATTTTATTTATCGAGCCTACTGATGAGTAAGATTAAATATGTTTACTTATGTTGCTGAGCGAAATGAGCTGAGCTGAGTCGCTTTCATATAATAAATATGTATTTTTTTTCTGAAGGTTAGGTCTTATTACAAGATGTTTCTTTATAGGTTTTAGGTGGTTAATTCATGTTTATGTTTAAATTAATTCTGGCCTCTTTACACGGCATGAAATAGTTCCTCTCATGGCAGAACCATTCATTTCAAATTGCTTGTCCCCTCTAGCTGCATGCCCGATTCTGCTTAGGATTCACAGTCACGGCGCTGGTGCTGTTGACTAGGAGGGGGGTTGCAGGAGTCTGAGACTAGGCCTGTCACACTGCAGTGATTTAAGACGTATGGAATGTAAACTTAGCGACCCAAATGTTTTACCTTATATGACGTGGCTTTTATGAAGAACACTCTACCGATCATTGCTTTTTAAATTTTTGACAAAATCTTTTTTACAGCAGTTTTTCAAACAAATCTGACCTACAGCTCAGTAAGGTACGTTTCATTTATTTCACTACACCTAATCTATAGTCAAACTCTGACATTTGACTGTAAACATAAAGTAGAAGCACAATAGGGTGGAATTAATGTCTTCAGCATGTTGAAAAATTGATTAAACAACCACAAGTTTAGTGGCAAGTACTCAAAATAATCCTTTCTGTTCTGCTTTTCAAAAAAAAAAGTTCCTTTTTTTATTTATTTATTTTGAGAGAGAGAGAGAAGGGGCAGAGAGAGAGAGAGAGAGAGAGAGAGAGAGAGAGAATCCCAGGCAGACTCCGTGCTGGCAGTGCAGAGCTTGATGTAGGGCTCAATCTCACCAAACTGTGAGATCATGACCTGAGCTGCAATCAAGAGTTGGACACTTAACTGACTGAGGGACCTATATGCTCCAAAAATATTTCTTTTACATGTCTGAGTGTGATATTTTCACTTTCTGCTACCTGATTCAATAAATCTTTGTTTTCATTTATTTTTCCCTAGCTAATCCCATCTCTTCTGACAGTAAGATCTTTCCTAAGTCTGTGTTTCTGTTTAAAAAAATTATTTATGCAGGCTTAAAATACCAGTTGCCTTTGAGTTATTCCTCACTCTTACTTTCTATCCATTTGATTTCAAGTTTTGAGGTTCACCTTCTGTACGTTCCTCCTAAATCCCCCTCTGCTGCCTAAGTAGCTCCCGTTTCCTAGTTTCAGTTCTAGTTTCTAATCCCTGGATTATTGCAGTGGCCTTTATGTAATTTTTTTGCCTCTAAGATTTCTCTTGCCAGTCCACCGTTCTATTCAGTACTGGCTTTTTCTCTTTTTAAGGCACACACTTCAGCCACGCCCTTCTGCTCAGATTCCTCAGGTTCCTGTTGCTTACTGAGCACAGACTTAGGCTGGCTCTCCAGTCCCTTTCCAAGTCTGTCTTTATTTCCTATTATTATTCCCTAGACATGTCTCCTTTGGTTGAAGCATAATAACTTGAGATTCCCCGAAGTGTTTTTCCTAAGTGTTTATTCTCTTTCCTTGCCCTCTTTAGGAAAAACTTTGAACTTTCAGGATGCTCTTACACTCTTCTGGTCATCAAAGCTTGATTCCACCTAGCGAGTCTTACTTCAGAGTCCACCTTCTTTTTGAAAACTTCCAAGGTGCCCTGACGCAGAGTCCAAATGGACAGAAATTCTGAATCTACACACCAATTTCTTTGTACCATTTTTTGATATTTTACTCACTCTTGCAGTTCTTTTTTCTCTCTGCTGTCTTCTAGTAGAATGTGTCTGTGTAGAATCATTTGTGTACCCTGTGTAACACTTCTGCTTACTTTTGTATCTCTTTTTAATAGCTTGGCTTATTTTTGTGTCTTCTGTATTACCTACACACACTAGCATGCAGTAGTTGAATTTAACAGCTATATCTAAACGTTAAAAATCATATTGGAAAAGATAACTCAGATAAGCGATCAGAGGGGCAATATATTAAGGGATCAACTTTCTGGAATAATAGAAATAGTTATATATAAAACAGCCAAAATACATAATAAAATTGAATATAATAACAGCTAAAATGAATATTTAATTTTATTTTCAGCTTATTAGACTTCTGAGTATCTCTTTTTAGTAGGCAGTCATTTAGTGATATTAATGGTGATTTTCCATGAACCTTAGTCTCTCCCAAAGTTCTTCTATTTAAGACTTTAAAGTAAATGAGTCTGGAAAAAAAGAAGCGTGTTTGTGTTGTGATTCTGGAGTCACTGATGCTCCGCTTGTTAGGAAACCAGGGTAAAGGTCATTTAGCCCAGCCCGGGTACAACAGTGGCAGTAAGTGTTAAAAGTAAGGATCTTATATTTTGTATCTAATTTACTTGCAGTTATGTTCTCAGTTAATACTTAAGTCTTCAAAATTTATATCAGTATGGATGCTGAATACTTTTATTCAGTTTACATGAAGGGAACAGCTGCAGATGGAAAACATGAGTAGAAATAGGTAGAAAATAGATGAAAAATACAATTGCACGTGTTGTTTGCCAACTATACTAATGTGCAAGTTTGAATGGTTGTATATAAACTTCTTCTGTCTTTAGGAAAAAGTTCAGAAAAAGAGTTACAGACAACTGAAGACTACTTTTGTTAATGTTACTTCCGAATGCCCACTGTAAGTAATTTTCCATAGATCTTATAGTTTCATTCATATATGAAGAATATTTAGGGGCGCCTGGGTGGCTTAGTCGGTTAAGCGTCCGACTTTCGCTTAGGTCATGATCTCGCGGTTCGTGGGTTCGAGCCCCGCGTCGGGCTCTGTGCTGACTG
>NW_027528865.1:665261-703781 GCF_008692635.1 Crocuta crocuta | reverse complement strand
TGTCTCTCTCTCTCCTAGAAATAAAAAAAAAAAAAAAAATTAAAAAAAAAAATTAAAAAAAAAAAGAATATTTATTATATAATGAAGTTAATATTTCTCTTCATTTTTACAGGAATGATGTTTACAATTTTAACTTGAATGGAGCTGATGAGCCTATTATAAAACTTGGAGTAAGCTAGAAATCAGCATTGCGTATTAGTTATTCAGTATTTATTTTGTATTCACTATATTATTACAATGTATGCTTTTTGGCTTCCATTCTCTTATAGATATGCTTTAAGGTATTTTTAAATATTTTAAAACTTATTTTGTACCAATTTAGGTATATTTAGTTTCCTTTAAAATCTTTCTGACTGAAGTAGAGAAAATTGAGTAATTAGAGCCTGGGGGGGACTCACCCTACTACATCAAGAAAATCTCTTTCTTTCTTGATACAAGGCATTTTAAAACAATTACTTATTTTGGTTTTAGTATATTTTATAGTGTTAACTTTCTTTTTATATGTAAAAATACTGCTGTAAGCTTAATTTTATTGATGCATCTAATGATAGGAAGTGATAAAAGCTAGAATTCATATGTTTATTTTTTAAAACTTGTTTACCTTATTTTGACACTAAGAAAAATTTTTTAATGTTTATTCACAATCTAGATCCAGGAATTTCAAGCTACAGCTACAGAAGCCTGTGTGGATAATTCAATAAAATTGTAGGTGTTTTTATTACAATCAGATGGATTAGAGTAAAATAAGTTTCTCAATTGTTCTTTCTCTTCAGTGTGTCCTCCCCGTGTGTGTGAGAGGTTCTAACATACTGGGGATACTCGCGGCAGGACTGCCCCGTTACGTTCCGGACACTCCAGCCTTTACTCCCGAACGTGACACGCATGTCCTCTGCACTTGTCACGTTAGCTGTGCTTGTCCGATGATGAAGCTGGAAGGCCTCAGTCCTTCATCAAACCTGTTATTTTTATAATGAACCGAGGTCAGAGAGGATGAGCAACTTGGCCAGAATTGTATAGTGAGCTAGTAAAAGAGTCAGGCTGAAGACCCAGGTCTTGCTGTCCGGTGCATGTTACCTTAAGAGAACAATTAATTGCATTAATTAAAATTAATTAATGCATCTTTTTTTTTAAGGATAGGTTTAAGGAATCATGATGAACTTGAACCTTCTCTCAAAACGAAAGACAAAAGAGTAAGTTATAATATCCTAATGTGTACATTAACAACTGTATTTTAAAAAAAAAACAAAACAATTTTCTGGGGTGCCAGGGTGGCTCAGTCGGTTGAGCATCTGACTCTTGGTATTGGCTCAGGTCATCATCTCACGGCTTGTGAGATGGAGCTCTGCGCTGACCCCACAGAGCCTGCTTGGGAGTCTCTCTTTGCCCCTCCCCCATGTGTGCATGCCTTCTCTCTCAAATACTTAAAAAAAAAAATGTCCATTGCCCAAGATGATCAAGCTCTAGAAAACAAAAATATTTGGGTTTTTCCCCCTCTATGAGATTGTTCGTGTGCCAACTATGACTTTGTTATGGTCTTGGAGCTATTTGTAATCATCTACTAATAGAAGGTATGATAGCTTTAGTTACTTTCTTTGATGGCATTAGCTCATATCTGTGTAGAAGTAAGCTGTTTTAACTTTTAAACAACAACAAAATAGGAATTTCATCTCTGATCTGGATTTCTGGGTGACTTTCTGGTTATGTTTTCTTAAGGCCAGGTACATTAGTATGCCAAAAAATTAAGAAGTCAGTTTCTGTTGCTTGGGTTGTTTCTGTTTTCTGTTTTTTGGCTTAACTTACCTTTAATGGTGTATAATGAGACACGTTTCTTCATCTATTACAAGGATTCTTTTTTGTTTTACTAGATTGTAGCAAATCATAAAAAGAAAAATCTCTTTAGTGATACTGACACAGAATACAGATGTGATGACAGCAAGACCGATGTTAGCTGGCTGAAGGGGCCAAAATCAAAACCACAGCTATTAGACTATAGCAGAAATAAAAATGTGAAGAAGCAGAAAAGTGGCAAACCAAGTAAGAAATGACTTTTTAGAGAAATACTGCAAATGATTTTACCATGTCAACTACTTGAAATGCTTTGTTAGCTGATAAGTGTGTTTGTATGTAGGTAGTGCTGATAACTACATAGCCTTATAAATAGAAAAAACAGCAAATACAGCACAACACTACGTGGTTTTGTTTTTTGTTTTATTTTTAGTATTATGGTTGTGTAGAGATTACTTTTTTTTTTACTGGGATATTAAAGACACAAAACATTATTGTCATATTCTTTGGTTCGTGCATACTCTCATCATTTGTTTGCTCATGGCCTGCTGTCATACAGTTATTTGGGAGTTATTGTGGATAATGTGTTACCAAATACTCATGAACCCAACACCCTAATAAGCAGAAATCAAATCTTGGACATCCCATTTCCTGTCACACCTAACACATATACTCTTTAGGAGTTCACATAAAAACATAAGGAAAACCATTTTCTTGCAGAAATATTTTTGCCTAAATCTTCCACAGAATGTCTTCCCAGCATATGGCTTTTGCTTTGTCTAGTGAATCTCTTGAAGCAGTGGGATAAGAGTTTGAGGTATGGATTTTTGGCTAGACATACTGACCATTTTCCTAGCTTGTTTACTAAAACCCAAAGATTTTATATATTCCATTTTTAAAAGAAGACCTTTTAAATTGATACTTAAGAGAACCAGCCTTTATTATATGTCAGGATAAAATATAACCAATAGTAGCCTCTGCATATGTGGGGAGGAGAGTGGGTGACAGCTTAAACAGGAGTTACTAAGAGAAACCTGGAAGTGAAGCTTGGCACATGTTTGTAAATGAGGCTGAATCTTGAAAACGGGGCCAATCATCTCTGCAAAGAAGAGAAGCAGCAGGATTATCATATAGGAAAGAGGCTGCCTGAGACGGCAGCATGTGCTAGTGCAGGGAGGGGGCGGCGGGGCGGCCGGAGCACAGGTCAGACTTGTGCTAAGAGGCCGTTAGATTCACCGCACCTGCTCGAGGCTCTGAGGCTCTGGGACTTGGCAACGGTGTGTTATCAGCCAGGAGAAACTGATACAAGTCTTGTGCCCTCAGGGAGTTTATACTCATTTATAACCTCTTGAGGAAACATTTAAGGTTAGAATAGTCAGTAGTTTTAAAATTGAACTTCAGAGTGAACTGTTTTGTTTAAATGGCTGAATGCCTACAAGTCACTGTGTGGGGACTGGCTTATCAGCAGGATTGGAAGAGCTTTTTCCCAGAACCTCTTCCTTGGCTTGGATAAACCCATTTCCTAGGCTTCAGAGAATATTTAGAAAGTTGATTGTGCTTGAAAAGCAAAAAAAGGAATAGGGACTAAAACTAGCTATTCTCAGTAAATACGGACGAATCTTAGAAACAACGAGGGGTGAAAAATAAAGCACACCATAAAATATTATATATGAGATGATACCGTTTTATAAAGTTCATTATATTCTTTAGGGATAGATACCTGTGNNGAAAAAAAATTTTTTTTTTTTTTTTTTTTTTTTTTAAGACCAAGTGAATGGGAAACAATTCAAGATAATGAAAATATTCCCTTTTGGCAGAGGGGATATTGACAGTCAGGGAGAGTACACATAAATAGATAACATCACTATTCATAATCCAGCTTTTAAATTGAATGATAGATGCAGAGGTGTTCACTTTATAACTTATGTTACCTGTTCTCACGCATGTTTAAGAAGTTTCTGGTATAAAGGAGGAGAAAAGAAGTTGATCACTTAAGCCCTACTGCACACTATAAAGTTTTGAATGTCCGTTTAGCCTCAAATCATCTTGAAATTCAAATTTTTGAATGAATTTAAAATGTATTCTTGTTACGATTTTAACTTCTATGCAGAAATATTCTAATAAATTTTAATACCAGTTCTTATTTGAAAAATTTAACTTTATTTTCTTGAATTGCAGGATCATCTTTGGAAAGGGGACAACCAAGATCTAAAATGGTAAAACCAAGAAGTTTGTGTTCAAACATCCCTTGAAAATTATTTTTCTCTTACGATGTAAAAAGCTTCATTTTTCATCTTATAATTTTATCCTTAATGTTACTTATTTCTCCAGAATTGTTCTAGCCTTTGCATGCATACTCCTACTTTCTGCCTCTTTGAATCATGTTGGCCTGTTTTAGGTCTGTTTTATTCTGTGATTATAATACCTATATCTGTTTCTCTTTTTTATGTAAGTTAGGTAATACGTATACCAGGCCCCTCAGAGTTTTAGTGATAGCTATAAAAAGGGTAATGGGGGAGATACTTGGATGGAAAGATAAAATCCAGACTTTTAAAAATATTAGTCAGGAAGTTTATTTAATTCCTACAAATATTTTATGTATTGTCACGTGACCAGTTGTATAGCAAAGAGCTTTTATTTCTTATATCTCACTTATTGATCTACTAATTCAGAAATTTTCCTCCTAAAGACACCCAACAAAAATACCACCAAAAAGGAAGAGGAGACAGTTCCAGATGGGAGAACCAGACTTCCACGAAGAGCGGCAAAAACCAAAAAAAATTATAAAGACCTCTCAAATTCAGAATCAGAGAGTGAACAAGAATTTTCACATTCATTTAAAGAGAAGTTGCTAGTAAAGGTAAATAGATACAATTCAGATTAAAATTTTCTAAAAAGCCTGCCTGTTAAAATACTAAGTAGAGAAATAAAGTTTTCCAAAAATGTTGACTATGTCACATTTTAAGATTGAACCTTCTATATGAGAAATGTTATATACTAAAAATTGTTCTTGAGACAGTATGTTAAAATTTGTGATAAGTTGGCATTAGTGTTACAAAACAGATGTTTGACTCTAGCAAAATTAGAACTTTAAGATAATATTTTTGAATTAGAAAAGCACTTGATTTTTCCAAAATTATACTTCAAAACAGTGCAGACTGTTGGGAAGCTGTGACTCTTTCTCTGAAGCCAAAATATTAGATCTGAGGTTCTTCCCATACACTGACCACCTGTGTCTATCCCTGACTTCTTTCTGTCTCTTAATGTTACAGACCTCTCCCCAGCCATCTGTGCTGGAAAGCTTTTTTAACAAAGTTAAAAAAAAAAAAAAAGAAAGAAAGAAAGACAAGAAAAATAGGGCTTATAGTTTGCCAGGTGCTATTCTAAGTAGTTTATAGATTTAATTTCTTAAAGTCTCTTAAGTACCATAGGTGACTAGTACTACTATTATTGACATCTCATTTTACAAATGAGAAATTGAGGCTCAGAGAGATGAAGGAACTTGCCCAAGGTCACACAGCTAGGAGGTGGTAAAACAAAGGTTTGAACCCAGAGAGTCTGGCACTGAAGGTAGGTCTCTGATTGTTACCACTGTTCCTGATTGCACATAATTAAGCTTCCACCCTGCTTTGTTTATAACCTTGTTATCCTCTACTTGGAAGACTTTAAGAACTTCATAACTTATGTCCACATTTTCTCTCACTTCTTACTTTAATTTACTCTCCGTAAGTCAGATGAGTCTTCCCAAGCCCCCTTTCATCATCTCTTTCTTCAAAGAAAAATGCTGACAATCTCTATGTGGGCAGTCAGTCAGTGCATCAGAAGACCTTGGCAAACTCACTTTCCCTGCTCCCTGCTGTGTAACCAGAGCTGAAACAGCCAGATGGGCCAGCTTGTGACTCCCCAGCGACGCTGTGCAGCTCCACTCCCGGTGATCTGGCGGGAGTCTCCCCTCACCATCTTCTCTGTGACTCCCGGACACGTCAAGTGCCATGAAGTCCAGGAACTCTTTCTGGTTTCCCTAAACTGCGTATAATCTCCTTACTTATCAGCACTTGTGATATTATAGTCCGTGTATTACATTCCCTGTGAATTTGTCATGTGCCTTCTCTAAGCAGAAAGTCCTACACTACTCCTGTTGAAGCCCGTCATACCCGTATGTAGTAACAGAAGATATTTAATATTTCAGCATAATTTATGTGTCCAAGTATAACTATGTATTTAAGTATAACTTAAAAATTATCAATATACTTAGGAGGAGAATATCCGTTCCAGAAGCAAAACCATAAAGCTACCAAAGAAACAGAAGAAAGCCGCCTCTGCCGAAACACAAGAGGATAGAGCAAAAGAAGGGAAAAACTCATCTCTACTAAAAGATGCTGTAAGAGATAATAACCTTGGCTCATCTCCTGTATCTTTATCTGGGAGCGCATCACCTGCAGAAGTCATGAGATGTCAGTATCATTTTTTTTCTTTTAAATATTTAACAAGTTTCTATTATAACTTTGTGAAAACACAGTTTACAGATTAATCTTAAATATGCTCCTCAAAGTTGTAGGTAGTCAGAACTCCAGCTTTTGAACTAGTTAATGCCAGTAACTTGGTCTTTGCTAAGTAGACGTGCAGGTGTCCTTCTGACACCCAAGGCTTTCATGGTGGGAAGTCAAAGACCAAATGGTTCAATGTGGAGAATATTTAATGTATATTTACAAATTGTAATGTGAAAGCTTAAATCAACTCTTAGGCTTTTAATCCCCAAACATATTTAATAATGTGAAAATAATGATGGGGATTTCTGCTGTTTCTCTTTTACATTTCATTGACAAAAGTCTGCAAGGAATATCATGGTCATTCTGTGGACCTATAGTGGATTATCTTCACGAATTGAGATTTGCTTTTGTTTAAAGATAACTCACAAAGAAAAATTCATAATCTTTGGAACTCTGGAATACACACACACATACACACACACACACGTTTTTCTAGTATAGTAACTATAAGTTTGCACTTTTTGTCAGTTCTTTGAGAATTTTTTAAAGCATTTCCAAGTATCCATAAGTTAACATATACTTCCTCCAAAGTAGCTGTTTTGTTCTTTACTAGAATATTTTCTATGCTGTTCAGGACCACTGACCTCTCAGATAACCACATGCCAGAACAGAGATGCACATGCCCTGATTTGATCTGAAAACTGAGAGTCCATTCACACTACGACCTATTTCAGCCATGAATTTCCTCAACTGTACATGAAGGATATAGATAAGATGATTTCCCAGGGCATCTCCAACCAGAAAGTTCTGTGACTTTACCATGTAATCGTTCTGGCTGTGATGTCAGAATACTCAAGATAATGCTTAGGGTGATCATTACAGTGCAGCTCAGCTCATACTATAGATATTTTTGTGTGAAATTTTGAAAGTTCTTATAATTACATCTTAAATGGAGCCATTAATATTTTTCAAAGTCTTACAAATTATTTTAATATAAATTAAAATTGATTTATTAGAAGTTTATCTTTTTAAATACAGATAAGGATTTGATAAATCATTATAGTCTAGGATTTCATCATACTGTTTCTGAAGCAGACATCAATGATAATACCTGTCATCTGTGTTTTGTGTTTTGTGAGGCAATATAGGTATAGAGAAAATAACAGAGAAGGATTTTACTCAGGATTATGACTGTTTAACAGAATCCGTATCACCTTATTCAAAAACTTCATCACCTGACTCTTTAAACAGTACATATGGAGGTCCAATAAGGTCACCTAAAAACAGTGACAAAAATGTATGTGCAAGAGAACGTTGCTCACCAATTCCGCGATCCTTCTTGTTGGTAAGAATATACGTTATTTTCTTCCTTTACCAGATACATTCAAAGTGAGGAAATCACTTCCCTCTAATTTCAATCAAGTGTACATTGCTTGTCCACCTAGCTTAGGGTTCTGGGTTTGGTCAGTGGGACAAGAATAACATACTGATAAGTAAACAGCCTCTGTGAAACTGATGGCCTAATAAATAGCTGTACAGGAGGAAAGGTGTGGTGGTGTGAGAAGTACTGAGTGCTGTGTAGAGTATTCTGATAGGAATGATCACTGCGACAGAGGTGCTACTCACTTGTCTATGCGTCAAAACCATATAGTTCATAAATGAATGAATATTAAAATGAACAAAGTTAGTGGTATAGTGGAAAATTCTTTATTCTTTCTTTTTTATATTGTTATATGTACCATTTCTTAATATGTAGGTATGTTCAAAGTGTTGTAAAAAGACATTAAAGATAGGAATCAATTATGGTCAAAGTGAGGAACCATAGCTAAAAATGTTATGCCTACAAAGAGGAGTTTGAAGTTGTGGCTACTTCAGTACCAGTTTAAAACCCACCCCACTGTCATCCCCTTTTGGCTTGGGTTGTATAGATGGCTTAAATTGGAGAATTTTATAGTTCTCTTTGGGTCTCTATGTAAAGTTATAGAACTGGTTGCCAAGATAATATAATTCACTGCAGCTGGGTATAGCTGAAAGAGTTTCATGTGAGACGGAATTGCATTTAAATCCTGACTCCACTCTTTGTTTGCTGTGTAACATTTTACAAGTTAATGAATCCCTCTGCACCTCACTTTTCTCATCTGTACAGTAGGGTAGTGAGAAATTAGTCTGTGCAAGCAGAATATGTGATACGTAGTAAGTACCCAAATATATTCTTCTTTTGATCTGTGCTGAGTTCCATCTACAGACATGCAGTTAATGAGTTCTGTGTACCTACGGCCCAGATCTGAGGCCTCTGACAAAACCAAGCTTCCATCCTACTTTGAACCAAATGTTTGTATTTCTGCAGGATGTTAAGGTCCTTTTATTCTGTTTAACCAGTAGTTTTCACAGAGCATGTTTTTCTAACAAAATCTCTTACGAGACCTCCAGTGTACCAAACAAATAAAAATGGAGCCACACCAGGTAAAGCCGACAGGCCTAAGCCTTAGGCTACTCACCCCCCATCCCGGGTTACTCCCAAGGCACCTTCGCAAGGCTCTCCATTCCAGAGCGCCAGTTTTCCACTAGATCTCTTCCCGTGGTCCTTGGCTCTGCCGCCCTTCGTGTCCCTGAGCCCTTTAATCCCCAGCACCCTCTCTTGCAAATCTCAAACCCTAGGGGATGCCCTGCCCACTTTGCTTTCATCCTACTCTGTGCTAGTAGGAATTTTAATTATTGCATATTTATTGGCCATTTGTTTCCCATTTACTGTTGACTCTGAGATAGTAGAAATTTGCTACATAAATTAGCTCTGTCAGTTTACACTCTCCATCACTGCTCTTGGATAGTGGCCATAGAGTGGCCGTAGAGTGGCCTCTACAGTTTTAACTGTTACCACATGTTCTGTTTTCACCAAGCTGATGTGTAGTATGTAACTTTAATTTGCATTTTACTGATTAAAAACATCAGTGAGTATTTTGGCCATTTTGTGAATTGGCTTTTTTTTTCCCCCTAATTTTTTAATTGTTTGATTTTTTTCTTATAAATTTGTAGGTGTTCTTAAAATATTCTAGATATTCTATATTGGTTATGTATGTACAATGCAAACATCCTTTTTCCAGTAGCTATAATTTCACTTAGATAAAAAATTTCCATATCACAAAACATAATGACATTTACCAGAGTCTTTTTGTGACCAAGAAATCCCTCAGTTATTATCATATTTTCCTGTCAGTTAAAAATGTCTTAAACACTGTTAGGTTTTCAGTGTTCCTAGGGAGTTAGTGCAGCATCCTGCACGTGCACAAAGGCCCTCTGGTCTCCGTCGTTTGTTATGCTGATCAGGCCGTAGCCCCGAGGGCCAGCTCTTGGGACACTGTTCTGTGTAACTGGCCAGTCTGTCTCTGTGCTAATGCCACAGTGCTGTCATTGGTATAGTCTTTCACACTTGCATGGTGTTTCACCAACCTCCACCCCTCTCATTCTCTTACTTATAAATCCCCATGGCCCTCTAGTCGTCCATATAAATTTTGGAACTACTTTAAGGGAAGAATTGTCATTTCCCAGTATTGATACTGGGAGCTTTCTCACCGTATGTTTTTCTCTCTACATTTTGGTGTTATGCCAAATCTTCCACAAAGAAAATAAATTCCTGTATCTTATGGATTTTCTTTTTGCTGTATTAAACAAAAACTTTAAAAGTTGTCTGAGCTTTTAATTTTTTTGCTTTGTATAGAAGCGCTATAGATTTTTATATCTCCAGCTACCTTCATTAATTTTGTCATAATTCCCTGCCTAGGTTTTCTTGGATGTTGGACAGTTTCTCATGATACTTTTTTGCATTTTCCATTCTGGTCCTTATACTCTTTTATTGTTCAGGTGACTGTGACCTCTGGGGCAAGTGAAATAGATGCCACACTAGCCAACATACTTTGCCATAGGCTTTGTAAATACTTACAGATTAGCGTTTCAGTTGTCCAAGGACTTTTTCCCTTTCTATTAATGAATGGGTGTTGAATTTTAATAGCATGAATTATTCCCTTGAAATAGAAGTCATTCTGGTGTAATATTGTTGTGGTTTTGTTTTCAGTTTTAAATAACTTTCTAATTTCCTTTGGGTTTCTGTAGGTCTTGTGCATTCATAGCCCAGACATTCTCCAGTTAATAATACTGTTGTGTATAGAAAACATATAAATTCTCTGGTACTTACACTAGAAACACAGGATTCCACCAGCTACTCAGATGAAAGCACTGATAGTTCAGAAAAAAACAGTATATGAAAATTGAACTGATACATGACGATGAACATCATATACAAGAGCAGTAGAGGTTAGAAGGGTAGTAGAGCCAGCAAACTTAAACTAAGATTGTTCTTATAAGAACAGACTACTGGCCCTAAATAATAAATGTATTTTAATATTTTTCAACTTATTACTTTAAAAAACATCAGATTTTCAAGATTCAGATCATGGAAAAAGGTTGAAATTTTTTAAGTGAGATGTTGTAAGTTCTTAAATAGTGGAGATATAGTTGCTGAGCCACTGGCTTAGGTACTTACAACTGGGACTTTCTGGTTTCACGATAATTTAGAAATCGGTTATACTTTGTGCCACTATAGCAGTCCATCAACAGAAATGTTTTTAATAATCTGTAAGACAGAACGCTAAGGCAGAATTTTACAGCTTGAGGGGGGGTGCTGGGATGGGACCTAAACAAAAGTATCTGAAAAAAGAAGGGGCAACATTTGCAAATTATTTGCTTTAGGATTTGAGAAAGATGGTCAAAGGCGAAGCCACGAGCACCTATGGAATTTTTTTTTCCAATTTCTAACACCTGTTTTAGGGAACTCATTCCGCATCTCCACTGTCTATGTCTAGTGAAGGAAGAGAGCAAATACGGTGTGACGTTCCTTGTGACTCTACTCATGCATCAGGTTTGTAGTCACAGCATTGCTTTAAAAACAGGATTACTGAACTACTCTGAAATTTCACTCTCTAAAGCAATTATATTTTTAGCCATACCATTTATTCAATTTAGTTAATGTCAAAGTGAAAATGAGGCTGGATAGAATTTAATGCATGGCTGCCTAAAAGAATGCAAATAAATCACTGAAAGGCTTTTTTAAATAAAAGCAAGAAAATAATTAGGTTATTTTTAATCAAGATTGTAGTGCTATTGTTTTTTAACTGTTCTTAAGGCCCTACACCGCGTCTTAGTCACAAACGAATGTACATAGAAGAAGAA
Organism: Crocuta crocuta; assembly: GCF_008692635.1. Lineage (NCBI taxonomy): Eukaryota > Metazoa > Chordata > Mammalia > Carnivora > Hyaenidae > Crocuta > Crocuta crocuta. Next base: position 692,283 of record NW_027528865.1, on the reverse strand, counting down.
AATCTAAGTAATGCTGAAGTAGAATTGGAAGACGAGGAGGAAGGGGGAGTATACTTGCCTCCCAAAAAACTATCTAGAACTGAAGATACAGATAATCACACTTACAAAGGTAAGTAGATCAAATGGTTGTGTCAAAATGCAATTAATTGTGGAAGGGGGTTCCTTAGCTCTTAAATCGCGCACACACACGAGAACTTTGGATAAGTCTCATAAGGATGATGCTCTATCACCGAGTTCACTTTATGTGAATAATATGGTAGTAAGGGTCTTTTAAATCTTATAAATCTTATTGTTCTGTTGCTGATTACCACATGTAAGTTTTACTAACTAGAGTATAAATTAAGGATAGATTAGTATGTCACTAAATATTTGGTTATTAACATGGAAATAGTTAAAAAGTAATCGTTCTATTTCAGTGTTAACATTTTTGCCTTAATACCCATGGCAAGAGAATTTTTTTAAAAAGAAAATATTTTTAACTGCCTTTTATGTCACATTCTTAGATCACACATAGAATCTGAAAATAAGATTTTGTTCTCAGCCTCCTGACAAGTCTAAGTTTGTAAATAATGCATATTGTAACTTTAGCCGTTTGTCTCCATTGTTTAGTATCTGAAAGTATATCTCCGTTATCCACAAATGACTTGTCTCTTCCTGCGGAGAACTGGGAAAGTGAAATTTCAGGTGTGGGGGTGATGTGTAAGAAGTTCAATACAGAATTTAAGAGGAAATTTCATGTAAGTTACCATTCTTTAAATGACAGTGTATACCCAGTAATGTGGTAATATGCCACCTGTCTACTAATCTAGCAGCTCGTTTGATCCTTTGGCAACAAAACACCCATTTATGAATTCGCTTTTCCTCATGGACTGGTGAAAAGCGGAGTATTTGTCTTCTGAGCCAGGTTTCTCTTCTCAAATCTGTGCATTATTCGTATTCTTTCTTTTCCTAGATTCTTTGTCTTATTTCCCTTTGCAGTTTGTTTACCATTTTGATTCTTCGTGACTTTTTTCTGAACAGTTTTCTTTCCATGCCTCCTCTTTTCATTGCATGGAAATGACTGCCAGCACGGTTGCTGGAATCAAGCAGGAAGCCAGAGAAATCCCCTCGCACTGTTTTACCCGGTCACTCCTCATGGAGCCGCAGCCCCGGGGCTCCAGTGATGTGATGTTTGCAAAAATGCTTTCTAAACAACGTTTCACTGTTGTTTTCTCCACCACCTGCCTCTCTGTCTGACATGCTGCGTTGGGGACAGTCCTCTTTGCCTCCTGTTACCGTGTGTGGAAAACCCCGCTCGTCATCGGCCCCCCCCTGCTCTTGTCCCTCCCTCTGAGATGATTTAAGATTCTGTATATTTTAATTATCAAAGGTCAACCTGTACACGGAGAAGCCCTGGTTTCTGCGTGTCTCTTCTGCTCTGCAGGTGGCTAGCTCCAGCGAGTATAGTTTTGTGGAAGACAGTAATGATCCTGAGTGTGAATTTAGGCTCTGTTCCTGAGGAGGGTTATGGTCTCTGTAATTATGCAGTAAAGCATTTTTATAAATAATGTAGAGTGTGGTGTCCTTAGGGAAACAGACACCGCTCACACAGCTTTTTTATGAACACTTCAGTGTAAATCACCAAGTTTCTCATTTCGCACTTTGCTTCGTCATTTGCATGGTAAAGTCGTTGTTGTTAACATAGTCTTAGATTATTTATTGTTTTGTAAAGAGTTTTCAAGTTAAAAATGTTTTTCAGATCCGTCAAAAAATAATGGATTATTTTGCAAAGCAGTCTTGGAAAACAACTCAGCAACATCTGAATATGGTGAACCACCAGATTCAGGAGTACAGGTCTGTAATAAAAACCTTGTTTGAAATCTTCTGAATGCTCTAGTTTAAAAAAAATTCTCATTTTGTTTCTTTAACAGGATCAAAAAACTTGATAAATTCCAATTCATCATCATAGAGGAGCTGGAGAATTTTGAAAAAGATTCACAGTCTTTAAAAGATTTGGAGAAGGAATTTGTGGTTTGTGCTTTTAAGAATTTTTTTGAAGCGCTACGCTTAGGAAAACTTCTGTTAATTTTGTTCTTTAGAAAATTTTTTTAGGGGCACCTGGGTGGCTCAGTCGGTTAAGCATCAGCTCAGGCCGTGATCTCATGGTACTTGAGTTTGAGCCCCACTTTGGGCTCTGTGCTGACAGCCTAGAGCCTGCTTCAGATTCTGTGTCTCCCTCTCTCTGCTCCTCCCTTGTTGACACTCTGTCTCTCTCAAAAAATAAACATTAAAATTTTTCTAAAATAGTTTTAGATTTCATATATCCCCACTTATAGATTGAAGCTTATGAGTAAGTACCTTTGATAATACGGGGAAAATCCTGAGACAGTGTATGATGTCTAGAATATGCTTAGCATCTAGCCAAGTTGTTTATTTAAATTAGGAACAGGAATATAGGAATTCTTCAAGTTTCATTTTTTTGTCTTTTTAAATGTAGGATTTGGGAGAGAAGATATTTCAGAAGTTTAGTGCCTATCAGAAAAGTGAGCAGCAGAGGTTGGTGCGGCATTCTTACTGACTACAGCCTAAATACATTTTTAACTTTTAAATAATATAAACCTCACCACTATATTATAGCAATTTAAAATGGTAAATACAAAGGTAACTTCCTTTGTTAGGCTTCACCACTTGAAAGCGTCACTGGACAAAAATGTCTTCTACAACACTGATTACGAAGAAACCATTTTTACAACTGAGGTACAGCCTTTTTTACATTCTCATATATAATCTCTCCATACTTTTTTGCTGTGAAAATATTACCGTAAACGTCACAGGTGAAATATTGATTTACAGATGTGCGCGCTGAAGGAGGACATGAAGGCGCTGCAGGAGAGGCTGCTGAAGGACATGGTGAGCCGCGCTCTAGCGGGCGTCCGTCCACACGCCTTCGTCCTGCTGTGTGGACGGAGACAGTGGTCTTAGTTCCTGAAATTATTCTAGAATAATGGAGCAAACTGATAGGAAAATATTAATAGCAGTGATTTAAATGAGTCCCTCCTAAAGAAAAAAAGAATGTTTGGAAATATTTAAATGAGCTAAAAGAATACTTTCTTTGTTCTGTGCCTAAGCACTGCAGCTCGCAGCAGACCTCTGCGTGCCCTCCGCAGGTGTGCCAGGGCGGCGCTGCCACAATTACCGTCCACCTGGGCAGCAAGACTCCATTAATGTAGATTTGAGGATAAAAGTAGTTGACTTTTGGAGTTGATTCCAAAGGTCTACTAGCCCAGCAACTGCATTCTGGGGGGAAGGCACCTGGGGGTGAGGGGTCCAAAGGCACTGCCCTCAAAAATGGTGGACACTTGTCTGTAGACTTTAATACATCCTGAAATTTCGTTGTTTTTTTTTTTAATTTTTTTTTATTTCTAGGAGAGAGAGACAGCGTGAGCAGGGGAGGGTCAGAGAGAGAGGGAGTCACAGACCGAAACAGGCTCCAGGCTCTGAGCTGGCAGTCAGCACAGAGCCCGACGCGGGGCACGAACCGCGAGATCATGACCTAAGCGAAAGTCGGACGCTTAACCGACTAAGCCACCCAGGTGCCCCTACATCCTGCAATTTCAATAGAACCTCCATACGCTGAGAGAGTAGAGGAGCAGCCTCTTGTGGCGAAGACAGTTTAGCTTGAAGCAGCCTGGAAAGAAATTTCAACAATTTGGGATTTAAAAGACTGGATCTCTACACATTGATCATCTAGAATATCTGCGCAGAGCCTGGAACTCTGTAGATACTTAGATACTGGGCAGCGAGATAGAATGAGCACTAATACAAAGTACCTTTAGGAAAGGGGTTGTTTTAAAAAGAATCCTGAATAATAGCTAGCTTTTTTTTTCTCTGTTTGATGGTTTTATAGTGATAATTTAAAATCTAAGTGTGATTTTTATTTTTCCCTCCTGGCCATAGCAAGAAGAGGAGCTTCTTAATGTACGCAGAGGACTGATGTCATTATTCATGGCTCATGAAAGAAACGTTCATGTGTGATGTCTAGCTGTTATCAGTACACTGTAGCCTCCTCTTCCTGTTGCTGTAAAAGGAAATATCACAGCAGCTCCACAAACAGTACTTCTGTCAGAGCCTCCAAGTCCAAAGAAATGTTGTCTTATGGATGAGAAAGAATCCAACCTCAGGAGACTTTAGTACTATGCAGACCATTCTCTTTTCAGGGAGAAATTTGGGGGAAACCGAATAGTAAGAGGAATTTTGCTTGTTTTTGTAGTACTGTTTTTGTTGGCTAAATCTTAGCGAGTTAACTATACTCACAAAACTAGTATTTTTTAATAAAATAAAATGTATCATATAAAATGTATTTTTAAATGAATACAGTTTGGACTAAATATAAGATATTACTAGTTCAGAACATACTACGTGTAATACAAAGTTAGCCCTGCTGAGAAGGGGGAGAAGTCTCTGATGTAAAATGCTTACGGGCGTGTAAGTCAGCACCTCCAGCACCTGCTTGGGAGTGTGTTCATTCAGTTATGGCACCCGTGTTAGAAGGCGTTAAATAGCCTATAAAAGTTACTATATTTTCTAAACATTTTAATTGTAGGTAGATAACTGCTAAGCATGCTGTTTTGACAAGTACTTTTTAAACTCTGTTCATGGTAATATTTTGCTAGAATATAAAAATGTTTAATTGTATATTAAAGTTGAAATAAATGCTGTGTCACTTGAATAAGTATTATAATTTTATGAATCATCTTCCTACTTGATGACCATTGGGTCAGACAAAACATCCTGTACAACCAGACGTCTGAAGTATGAAAGGAAGCGGCCTCGCTCACTCTTGCTTGCCTGCTTAGCGCTAGCGGAGAGTTGGACTACTACCAGCACTGAAATGGCATGGACCAAGTGGCTTTCTCAGTGTAGACAAGCAGAAGAACCCCTTCCCATCGTAGCTTTACCCAGTTACCGATAGGGTCGGAGGCATGTTATGTCACGAGACAGTGACAGCTCGTGTCACAGTAAACACTACGCAGGACTTCTCGCATGACGGCATTCCTCCCTGCTCAGCTGCATGTGTGCTCCAGCCTGGGTTCGAGCTGTGACCCAGTCCATGCCAGTAGTTGTACCCCTCTGACCTCTCACCCTCCAGCCTGCTGTCTAGAGTCGTCCTGGGCTGTCACCCCACCCCTGTCCTGCGAAGCCTGTTCCCTTTCTTGTCCCTCCTTCCTTCCTTACCTCTTCTAGAGTATTTAGTCAGAAAGAACTCTCTCCTCTCACAGAATCTGCTAATTCACACCCCTCATTCCACAACCTGAACGTCACTGGAGGAAGATCATATAACCAAGCTTAAGTTTATGACTGCATATTTCAAATGGCTGCTCGGCAATCCTGACTCGCCCAGCCTGTTACTGCTTATCAATACTTCGGTCCTTGATTCTTTACCCTGCAGCGGAGGGCCTCACTTCCTGCTTCCCTTATCCTTTCTCCCTGAAATGTGGCATGTTGCCCATGTCAATGCTGGCATTTCCTGATTTCTCGCATGCTCCAGTGGCTCATTTGCCTCTTTATTTAAGGACTGTCCCTCACTAGTGCCCTGCATCTGACTGTCTTTGTCGTCTCTGAAGGGAATGTAGCCTATACTTACTAACACACACACAAAGCAGNGCCCAGTGTACTTCCCCACTCACCTTTGCACAGAGCAGAGGAAAAGAATTTTCTTGTTACTATCTCAGCTTGTACACTTCCTGTTTGCTCTTCATACCTTCTCAATCCACCTTCTTTACCTACCACTTCTCCAATCAAAATCATCAGTGGTTCAATTTAGTGAGTTTAATCGCTATCTTTTTCTTAACTCAGCTTCTCAATGCCCTGTCACCCAGAATTCGCCTGGCAGATTTTCCACTAGTCTCTTTCCTGGCTTCCCTTTTATCTCTTAATGTGGAACTCATTCCTCAAACTCTACTTCCTCCGTAGGTAACTTCATCTGGTTCCACATAATCATCGTCTTTGTGTTGATGACTTCCAAATGTATCCAGGTTCTGACCTTTGCTTTGGACATCAGCATCTCATGCACACTCATTATTGCCAGTTCTAATAAGCATCCCAGGTCTCAAAACAACCCTTCATTTCTCTCCCGTGGCCTTCTTTCTCAACACCAAAGGAAAAATTAAACATCGTCTCTCCATCTCAGTAAATGTCACTTTTAGCCAACCAACGATGCAAGCCAAAACCTAGAAAGGATTTCTCTCTCGCCCTTAATTGAAACTAAGCGGCCACTTAATCAAGTCCTGAAGATTTTTCTGCCCAAGTATGTTCCAGATGTGTAATTGCTGTCACTTACACAGTCACTACTATCGACAGTGTCAATACTTCTCACACAGACACCGCACCGGCCTCCCGCATGGCTTTCCAGCATTCGCACTTGCTTCCACAACCCTTTAATGACTTCGCAGCCAACACATTCTTGCTAAGTCGTAAATCCTAGCAGGCCACTTCATTGCGTAAGAGTCGGCAGTGACCGCACCCTCTTAAATAACTAATGGGCCAAAGAAGAAAGCAAAGGGAGATGAGAAGATACTTTGGGACAAATGAAAACGCAGCATCCTGAAACTTCCATGACTGAAATCAGCACTGAGAGGGACATTGACAGCTGTATGTTTATAGAAGTTAAAAATGAATAAATCAATAACCCAACTCTAAAAAACTAGAAGAAAGAGTAAAGGACACCCAAAGCTGTTAGAAGGAAGAAAATAATAAAGATTGGAGATTTAAGGAAAAAACCACAGTAGAATAGAAAAGCAACAGAAAAATCAATAAAACCAAAAGTGGTAAACTATTATTAAACTGAGATAAACAGAAGACTAAAATTTCTAAAATCAGGAATGAAAATTGGGGCTATTACCACTGACCTTACAGAAATAGGATTATGAGAATACTAGAAACAGTCGTATGGCAACAAATTAGACAATGCATGTGAAAGTAGGACTTCCTAGAAACACAAACTACCAAAACTTCAGAAGAAACAAAATCTGAACATTCCTATAGTGTAAAGAGATTGAATCAGTAATCAACAGAGAATTCTACCAAATGTTTGAGAATTAACACCAGCAAATAGAAGAGAGATCATTCCTAACTCCCTCTATGAGACCAGCATTCCCTTGCTCCTAAAGTCCAAGACATCACGAGAAAACTACAGGCCAGTATATACCTTATAAATGTAAGGTAAAAATTCTCCACAAAATAACAGCAAGCTGGAGTCAGCAGCACATTAAAAGGGACACATTTAACGAAGGAGGTAAAAGATTTGCACATGTAAACCATGAAATGTTGGTTGAAATTAAAGAAGATCTAAGTGAGTGGAAGACACCTCAGGGTCATCGAGTACAAGACTTAATATTGTCAAGATGGCAGTCCTCTGAAATAATTTACAGATTTAATGTAATCCCTATCAAAATCCCAATGGCCTTTTTGCAGAAATAAAAAATCTGATCCTAAAAATCAAATGGAGATGAAAGGGGCCCCACAAAGCAAAACAACCTCGAAAAAATAATGCATTTGGAGTACTCACACTTTGCAGTGTTACACTTACTACAGAGCTACATCAGTCAAAACCGTGTTGTGCCTCAATAAGGACAAACATCTAGCCCAGTGGAGTAGAAATGGTGGTCCAGAGGTAAGTCTGCTCACCTGTGGCTAGCCAAGTTTCATCAAGAGGGCCTAGACCATTTGGTGGGGAAAGGAACAATCTTCAACGCATAGCCCAGGACAGCTGGCTAGCCCCATGCAAAACGGTGCTTGTGCCCTGACCTCACACCACACATAAAAAACTGATCCAAAACCTAAAATAGCTAAAACTATAAAACTCTTAGGAAAAAACATGGGGAGTAAATCTTCATGACCTTGGATTTGGCAGTGGATTCTTAGATAAGACACCAAAAGCACCAGCAACAGAAAACAAGTAAACGGGACTTAAAAAAAGAGAAAAGTTTAGTGCAAAGATACTTTCATAAAAGTGAAAACCTACAGAATGGGAGAAAGTGCTTGCAGATCACATACCTGATTAGGATCTAGTATTTAGAATATATAAGGAATTCTTACAACTAAGCAACAAAATGACAAATGACCCAATTAAAACATGGGCGAAGGACTTGCATGACCATTTTTCCAGAGAAGATGTACACATGGCCAACAAGCACATGAACATTCACAGAATATCATCAGTCATTAGGAAATTGCAAATCAAAACCATAGAGATGCTGCTTCACACTCCCCAGAATGGTGGGAATCAAGGAACAGAAAAAAAGTGTTGGCAAGCTTGTGCAAGAATTGGAACCCTTGCGTGTTTCCTGAGAAGAAAATACTGCAGCTGCTGTGAAAACCAGTTTGGCAGTTCCTCAAGAGTTAAATGTGGAATCACCCCACGACTCAGCAACCTCACCCTTTGGTATCTACCCTAAGAACTGAAAACATGGTCGACAAACACCCGTCCAAGAATGTGCACACAGCAGCCCTCATCAGGACAGCCAATGTGGACACAGGCCACATGGGCATTACATGAATAAACATGTAGTATATTTACACATGGACTACTACTCAGCCATGAGAGGAAGAAGCACTGATTCATCTTTCAATGTAGATGAGCTTCAAGAACATTATGCTAAGTGAAAAAATAAACACAAGAGGTTATACCGTAGGACTGGACTAATCCTCAATCTCAAGAATATGTAAATCCATGGAGACCAGGCAGATGAGTGGCTGCCAGGGGTGGGGGGAGGGGAGGTGAGGAGTACCTGCTTCAAGGGTACAGAGTCTCTTCGGTGATGGAAATGTTCTAGAACTAGATAGAAGTAGAGGTTGTATGGGCTTGTGAGTGTATTAAATGCCACTAAACTGCACTCTTCACATGGTTAACTTTTTGTCCTCTGCATTTCATCTCAATTTACTTAAAAAGGAAAAACAACAACAACCCACAAAATCTCTCCAGAGGTGTCCTTTACTTTACAACCCAACCTTTAAGTCAGGAGATAAAAGTCCCTTCGTGGGGCGCCTGGGTGGCTCAGTCGGTTAAGCGTCTGACTTCAGCGCAGGTCATGATCTCACGGTTCGTGGGTTTGAGCCCCGCATCGGGCTCTGTGCTGACAGCTGGGAGCCTGGAGCTGCTTCAGATTCTGTGTCTCCCTCTCTTTCTGACCCTCCCCTGCTCATGCTGTCTCTATCTCTCTCTCAAAAATAAATATTAAAAAAAAAAAAAAAGTCCCTTTGTGAGCTGGCCTCTGTCCCTTTCCTCAACCTTATTTCGTACTTCTCTTGATCAGTAGACTTCAAGCAACATGTAGACTTGAACAGCTACATTCCCAGTGTCTTTGTTCCTGGGAACTTCCTGTCCTTCAGAGAGGTCTTCCCTCACAATCCTATTAATGTTAATATCACTCCAGAAATTTCTTTCTTCCTCCCTTCCATCACCCCACTACTATACATTCTACAGGAAGAGGAACCTTGTCTGTCTTACTCACTTGTGAATAGTAACTTATGTCCCTACTTCCAGAAGCTAAAAAGTACCCCCAAAAGCCAGCTTGCAACAATACGAACAAGTAAGTAAGCAAACATCTAGGTAGGAATTTGCTGAAACCAGAGAAGGCCAGTGTACCTAGAACTCTCAGATCCTCCAATTTTATACAGTTGCAGCATTTCCATTAAAATTGATAAACTATTAGCCAATCAGCCACTTGAGCCTCTGTTAGAGGACACTTGCTGCACTCCGCGCTAGACACAGAGATGAGTGAGAGAGAAACCCTTTCCTTGTACTTACAAATGAAATTCTAAGTAGTCATGCCAAATCCTAGGGATTTCCATTTGCTTGGCCCCTTGGAAGAAATCTGTAGGGGTATCAAATGTGCATAGACTTTATCATCAAAGAAGAGGCTATATTTTTACGGTTATATTTGTACTGTTTAGTTTTGGGGATTTTTGAAAACATCCAGTCAAAAAAGTCTATGGAAATATTCTAAACATCTAGAGGAAAAGAATTCAATACTTTTTTCCTCCAGGAATACAGATATTTGGGTTTTTTAAAAAAATGTTTTATTTTTGAGACACAGCATGAGTGGGGGAGGGGCAGAGAGAGAGAGAGAGAGAGGGAGACACAGTAGCTGAAGCAGGCTCCAGGCTCTGAGCTGTCAGCACAGAACCTGACACAGGGCTCGAACCCACAAACTGTGAGATCATGACCTGAGCTAAAGTCAGACGCTTGACTGAACCACCCAGGCACCCCAGGAATCAGATGTTTTTAATGAGCTCTGTCTACTGTAGTCTCTGGAACTTCAGATACTATAACTTTGGTTTATGTGCCAATAGCAATAATTTTAAATGCAAGGAAGTTGGAGGGGTGTGGGCTTTCACACTAATGAAATGCCTGCTTTAACATCAATCGGGCTTTTATTGGGGTGCCTGGGTGGCTCAAAAGGTTAAGTATCTGACTCCGGCTCAGGTCACAATCTTATGGTTTGTGGGTTCGAGCCCTGCATTGGGCTCTGTGTTGACAGTTCAGAACCTGGAGCTGCTTCAGGTTCTGTGTCTCCCTCTCTTCCACCGCACTCACGCTCTCTCTCTCTCAAGAATAAAGATTAAAAAAAAATTTTTTTAAATAGGGCCTTTATTATTCACCAAATAAAATGTACATTTTATGCAAGTCAACTACTGTCAATATGAGTTTATAATAAATACCGATGTTTGGGACAGAGTCAATGTTTAAAATTTTTAAAGCTTATTTAGAAATGAAATATAGTGGTTTTACTTTGTTCTGTGTAATTCATTTTTAACATTTGCTATTATATACTTATTTAAACTTAACAAATTTGGAGCAGGCTTTGGCAAATTTTCTAAAAGACCACATAGTAAATGTTTTAGGCTTTGTGGACCAACAGGCAAATTTGAGAATATATATATGGGTCTTGTATAAACCTATCAAGTGTAACCATTTAAAAATGTAAGATCCAGGGGCGCCTGGATGGTTCAGTCGGTTCAGCGTCCAACTTCGGCTCAGGTCATGATCTCATGGTTCATGGGTTTGAGCCCCGCGTCGGGCTCTGTGCTGACAGCTGGCTCAGAGCCTGGGGCCTGTTTCAGATTCTGTATCTCCCTCTCTCTCTGACCCTCCCCTTGCTCATGCTCGCTCGCTCTCTCTCAGAAATAAAATTTTAAAAAATGTAAGATCCATTCTTAGCTTGCAGGCCATTAAATAAAAGGTGGGGGGTCAGGCCAGATCTGGTCTGTGGGTGTCATCTGCAAGATACCTAGTGTAGAAGAAAGCTTTTAAAGGTCGGCTCTCTTCTTTATTATAAATCCCTTTCTTAATTCATCTATTTAACAAAAATAGTGATTTAAATCAATTTTGCATTAGCAGAGGCTAATGATTATGTTAGTTAACAGAAGTACGACTTCTTGATTTTCCTATTTCAAACATATTAAAAATAAATGATCATTATAGCCAATCGTTTATATTTCTTACCTGGAGTGAGTGCAACTTAACACCATGTTGGTGTAGGTCTATCACATGTCCTCAACCAAAGCGAGCCGTAAGGTGGTCACTATTCCAGAGGACATGTGGAAGAAAGAGAAATTTTGCAGCATTAGTATAGCCAAGCAGAAACTTAAATCCTCAGCTCTACAGACGTTACTACAGAGACCCAAATGCCACCAAATCCTGAGACCAGGATTCCATTCCTTAACACAGCGAATGGAAAGTTCAAGTAAGCGGAGAAGGAATCCAAACTCCCGTGGGGAACAATGGAAGTAGAAGTCTGATCGCAATAACGCATTAGGAAATAGTAGCAACAGACAGACCTAAGAGCACGGTGTGAGGTATTCCCAAGACTGCTCTGCCACACCGGGGTCACCAGCGTAACGTGGTTCTCTGGGTGGAAGGCAGGGAACGGACCATTCCCTTAGGGCACACACCTGCACTGTCGTGACACTCGCAGTATACGTATCTTTGAAAAAGAATAAGCTGCATTTAGAAGGCAATAGTACATATATAATAGGATGTTTTCAAGAATTACTTGCATGTACAGCATATCCTGGTTTCTCCCCCATTACTTGTCAAGAAAATGTGATTTTTAGAATTTCCCTGTTCATCTTCTTTAAAGGATATTGAATGGTTGAGATGAAAGATTTTCAAGTTATTTTATTTCTCTAAACATAAAACAAAACACCCTTCTGTTTCTCATAAGTCAGTGGAACTGATAGCTAGTAGCTTTTCCATTGTTCATTCTGACATCATCTAAATACAAGCTAGTGATCTGTTCCTAAGATCACTATCAATAACTCTACAGAAAAGTTAATTTATGGTAATTCACTGTTTAAAAGTATTTTTATATGTTCCGTTTGACCCTCCACATGTTCAGCTTCTTATCAACATCTCAGAGGTTTCTTTCACACGAAAAACTCTGAAAAAAATCTCTGGAAAAGAACTTGGGTAAATGGAGATTAGAAGCATGTAAGACTAATGATTTTAACAATATAGTTAGGATTTTCCATTTCTGGACTTGAATTTGCTGTTAAAGAACTGTGGATATGTAGCTAAGCACTTGGATTTTCACCTCCAGAATTTAGACTTGTAATTACCATGTATTTCCACAAGATGGACTTCTTGATGTTAGGGTTTTGGGTTTTGGGGGGGGGGGGGAGTTAAGACATTTCAATTGTCTAAGAATTACTCATGTAGTATAATTTCAAAGCCCTTTTAATGTTTAAAAATGTAGTTTTTACAAAGATTTATAATGTACTATTTTCCCCTAGATTGGGTTAAAACTTGATACATCTAAAAGTGACTTAATTTCCTCTCATAAAATAATTATGGTTTTTAAATCTTTTAAACTCCTTAAAAACAGAATTTCTTTAATGACTTAATGTTCATCATTAATAGTTAATCCTATTTTATTTTGTAAAAATTGGAACAAGTGATTTGTGAAGTCTGTGTATAAAAACCTCATTAATGCCTCTGTGATAATTCAGACATGGTATGTGATTGTTTCTGAACAAGAAGGCAGATGTGGTTTTTCCTAAGTCTTCAGGCTCTTAAGTACATATACTTCCTCTTCAAGTTTATAGAACACATGCACATTTATGTACGTGTGTGTGTATCACCCATTCTGTGAGATTTATTCGCTGCTTTTTAATTTTGTTCCTCCAAATAGGATGAGAGACATTCGAGATGGCATACCAGAGCCTTCCTTAGTGCACAGTGAATACACTGCATTCAGTTTCAGTTCATCTCTTGACCTCTAGGATAAGAATGTGAAAGTCAGAAATACAATTTAAAGGAATAGTTTATGATTAAGAGGAAGACAATGTAGAAGTTAGATACTGTTGCTAAAAACCTTGATTCCAATGAAGAGTCTTCTTTTTTTAGGATATCTCCGAACCCCGGAGCCTGGACCACACCAAATCCCCCACTGGGTATCCTGTATCTTAACTTCTGAATTTATCCATGAGTTGTGGAACTGTGCTTGGGAAAAATTACCTGAACACACGTCCAATCTGCCAAGCTCCCCCTAACCACAGGCCTCACTTTGCTATCTTCTCAACAGCACTGATCCTTTCTGCTTTGGGCACCAGGATGCCTTCGAACAGAAGCACCCCTTTCTGTTCTTTATTCCATAGGACGCGTACGGATATTTCTCTATGAAGGAGATGGAAATCTTAGTTTTACACAATCTGGGCTCCAGCTAATGTTTTAAACTGAATCAAAGTAGGGAGCTGCTAATAATGTAGTTCAGAATAGGTTGGCCACAAATAATGGATCATGAATAAAGACAGGTATATATTAAATATGTAATATACACATACGTGCTTATAAAATAACTGGCTTCTATTTAGAAAATGCTTAGGTATCATCTCATTTCACAGACAAAGAAACCGAGGCTCAGAGATGTGAACCGATTCACAGAAGGTGACACAGCAAGAGGTAGGACTGGATGCTTTTGACCAACAGGGATTGTGTTTAAAGAGTCAAATTCAACTAACCACCACGATGTTTGCCAGCAGCCAGGGTCCATCACAAGTCCCGTAGGAAAAGGTGCTGCCGTGACGGTGAGCAGCTTCCTCGGGCACCTGGCCCGCTCCAGCCGTGAAGCAGTTGAGCAGGAGGGGCGTGGAGAGCAGTGAGGCCGCGTGCGCAGGAGGAAGTCACAGAGCACAGGCACCGCTCCGGGGCCACCTGGCAGCCCACGCGCGGCTCACGGGCACTGGATGCGTAGCACCGGTGGGGGCCGTTCCCTCCTTTAGAAATTACAGCCTTGTGTCCAGAGAGAGAAAGACGATCTTCCTAGAGAGAAAATCGGTACCTAGGTGAACCGCGCAGAGCTGGGATTTAAGCCACAGGGTCTGGAAGCTTCTAAAGGCATGCTCCGAGCCCTGGACTTCCTGCCTCACCAGGTCCCCAGAGGAAGGGCGGGCGGGCTCCTTTCTGTGAGGACACTTCTCCAAAGGCCAAGTAAAACTACTTTTCAGGGAACATTAACTTGATTTATTTTTCCCCTTTGTGCCAACCTGCCTTTTTACCTTTGTGCTGGGGTAAATTTCCTCTTTATAATCTCCGCTCCATCTCAACCTTTGTCTCTAACAGTTTTCAACAGTGTTTACGAATGCAAAGCTAAAGATACCCTCAAAGAGGCCCTAATTTTCATCATGGTAGAATTCTCCACCGAGCTGGCACTTATTTCCAGGGTCATTGTGATACGTAAATTTAAACTAACTTGACAAAGAGAATTTGATTTCCCAAGGCACAAACCACAAACACTACCAGAATTTACAAAACACAACACACAAAGTTGGAATTCTCTTTTAGGTGTTTGGATTTGACGGCTCAAAAGTAAGAAAAGTGGACTTATTTCACAGATCTCTGACCTAACAGACCTCTCTCATCCCACCTCCAAGAAAAAGTGAAAACGCAGGTTCATTTCCTGCAATAAGTAGTCATTTAATTAAAGAACAAAATTAACAGGAATCAAAATGTTGCAGCTGTATTTTTTTTGTTAGACATTATATAAAAAAAAGAAAAGTATAATACAGTAAATAATTTTGTATAACGTGAACTTAAAGAGTTCTCAAATTAACCGTGATCAGAATAAAAATGTCTTTCCAACAGAATACGGAATACCCCCGGCCACATGTCCCGCGTCAGAGGCCCGGGGTGGGGGGGGCCTGCACATGCATGTCGCCCGTCTCCCGTTTCGCCGCAGAGCTACAAGACAAGGTTCGAAAGCAAAGGACAGTTTTCTTCTGGGAGAGCGACTCTGGGTCTCAGCTGGGCCGACAGTTCCTGCCCCTCAGACACCAGAGAGCGAAGGGCGTCCCCTGGCTTCTCCTCGTACAGGTGAGCACAGCCCAGACCACCGGCCCGCATGGTCCTGCTCCAGGCGCGGACACGGCGGGGGGTCTGGAGCTGAACTTCAGGAAAGTTCCCTGATGAATGTTCAGTGTTGGTATCAAAAATTAAACACAAATTCTTCTCAGAAGAAAATCTCTATGGCCTGTGGAATCTAGGAAGTATAAAGAGACAAAAAACAGTTTAAGGCTATACGTTTCTAAGTTAAAATGGCCAAAACCTTCCACAAATAAACCTGTCGCTGTTAAAAGCTCCTCAGATGTTCACCATGTGAGACCCAAGGGTGGATGTGTCTGCTGCAAGCAGGGGGGGGCCAGAGGGCTCCCAGGCTCAAGCTGCGCCCCAAAAGGAATTATACGCTGAATTCTGGAGACTTCCCGAAACTCTGTCTGACGGCTGCCTGTCAAGCCCTTGACCTGAACTGAAAGGCCAAGACTTTGCTAAATCAGTAAAAGTAACAAACTGACTGGTGAACCAAACTATTGGAAGTTCTAGTACAGCTTTGGTTTGGGTTTTATTCCGGTAGAGACAGTAAAGAAAGTGCTGGTAACATTTAACACATTTAAGAAAAATCTCATGTGACTAATATTGTTCTTTTAAAAATTTATACCAAGTGCTCACATGTGGTATAAAGTCTTATAATTATTTCCTGATGTCCAAGTTTTGGGTTAACTCTGAAAATCCCATCATCTAAGAAAGGTATTAAGGACTTATGAGGCGAGATCTCTTTAGTAAACAACCTTTAATCATGTATAATGAGAAAATGTATTAAATATTTTGACATTAACATCCATAAGACTATGTGATGATTATACCTTTTTTCTTCAATACAGAGTGAACACTAAAAATAGCTTTGAATGTTTTACTGGACAATGTTTATTTTCTAAACATTTTTGAGCGTTTTGGATAACCAAAAATAAGATGATCTAGGGGGTCCTGGGTGGCTTAGTCGGTTAAGCGTCCGACTTTCACTTAGGTCATGATCTCGCGGTTCGTGGGTTCGAGCCCCGCGTCGGGCTCTGTGCTGACTGCCAGCTCAGAGCCTGGAGCCTATTTCAGAGTCTGTGACTCCCTCTCTCTCTGACCCTCCCCTGCTCACGCTGTCTCTCTCTCTCTCCTAGAAATAAATTAAAATATTAAAAAAAAAAAATAAGATGATCTATCCCGGCCAAACATGTGCCAGTCATGTGGGGGGGGGAACCTTAACATTTCTTAAGCTATTTATTTATATCATTTTCTCCTGCTTTCACAACCTCCACGTCCCCCCTTGACGTATCCGTCTGAAAGCTGTCATGTGGGATTGAGCTGTGTCCCACCTGCTTCTGTTTCACAGCCACACTGACCTTACGGACTCGAGGTTTTAAGCAACTGCAGGGACCACTTTGGGACAACCAGAAGAGGAAAGGAGCCCACTATTTTAGTGTAAGGAAGTGTCCACATCCAGGGTTTCCATCTCTCCGTGGTTGGGGCTCGAACGCCCTGAGGCCCAGGGAGAAATGATAAAGGAACTGGTTCCGGTGAAGGCTTTGCCGCCGCGCAGCCACACTCAGCGGGGTTAAAGGGGAGAGCTTCCAACAGCTCATCATTACTCGTGATGGCCTTGGAAGAACACACAGCCACTTCGCCACCCACAGGACACCCCGTGGCATCTTGACGGGGACAAGAACATAGCGCATTTTCACCCTGGCCTGGTTACGGCTGATGGCCCGTGTGTTCCCAGCGGCAGAGGCTCCCTGCGCCCGGGGCCTCCATTAGCTGATGCAGGGCCACGCTCTAGCACCTGTAGGCGCTACTCAGATAGTTGCGTTACGGGAAAGCATCAGCTCATGTTAAAGACGTGAACGTGAATTTAAGCGAGGAACAAGTCCGCAGGAGTGACTTCACGGCCTCCGGTCAATACCGCCCAGCGGGGCTCCATACTGGGGACGTCTGGATTTCACAGGAGGTGGAGCCAATGTGTTGGCCAATTGCTTTCATTGCTTTGGGGCTTCTTTTCTTAAATGTACATTAACTACCGGGCGCCCAGGTGGCTCAGTCGGTTAAATGTCCGACTTTGGCTGAAGTTATGATCTCATGATTTGTGGGTTCAAGCTCTGCATCGGGCTCTGTGCTGACAGCTTGAGCCTGCTTCAGATTCTGTGTCTCCCTCTCTCTCTGCCCCTCCCCTGCTCGCACTCTGGCTCTCTCTCACACACAAAAAATAAACATTTAAAAAAACGTACGTTCACTACTTAAATAAACCCACGGCCCCCGTGAGCTGCTCCACACGCCACCTTCCCCCAAGCCCGTCGGAATCATGACCGAGATGGGCACGCACTGTCTGTTCAGTACGACTCTCAGCAGAAATATGGAATCTGTTTACCTAAATACAGAGATTTCTGTGGTGTTTTAGTTCTTTCTAAAGAAACACCGTGTTGTAAGTACCGTGAAATCCACACGAACATTTAGCAACCTGACCTTGTCAAATGCTTGCTTGATGCATGGACCTCCATCTCATTACTTTTGTATTCATTGAGCTCTTTACGAATGGCTGCCTGAAATGTAAACAAAGGACATGAAGAAGTTGACATCTGAAATTAGTACCCAGGCTGTGAGTTAACCATTCCCGGGACCGGCACAGTTCTGTTGTTTTGTAACATAGTTCAAAGAAAGAAAAAGAAACCACTTGTGGCCCAGCATTCAGCCTCTCACCACCTTCAGGGCCCCGCGGGGGGGTGTCCGGATTTGCTGTGCTGGAGAAGGAAGACGCCCCCCCCCCCCATGGAACAGGTGTGCCCAGCACACGCTTAGGGACTCTAAGAAAGAGGTTGGGCGTTTGGTGAACTCACTTGGGATTCTGCAATAAGATCATTGAGAAGCCATTCTAGCATCAGCACAAGGTCAGGCTTGACGTCATGTGAAAAACAGTATTGTCGATACACACGGGTGGGGTGCGCATCACAGCATTTCAGGGTGGGTCCTCGGGCTCCCCCAGCCTCCCCAGGCGCCCTGGGACCGCGCGCGCCCTCACATGAACCTTTAGCGGGGGGCAGGGAGAGGCTGCGAGCCGGGCATCCCAGGGAGCACTCCTCCCACGCTCAAACCAGGGGCTGCCAGACACCCACTCGCTTCCCCCCTCACCCAGGGAGCCAAGGCTGGTCCGCCCGCGGGTTGCCTGCGCCCAGCCACGGGGAGGCGACACCCGAGTTCATTTACCGTCACCCTCACTTGCTCACAGTCTGCACACGGGAAGCGAGGAACAATGAGCACATTCAGCCAATGCACTGGCTAAGCTGTGATTTTGCTCTTCCTAAAAGCTGTAAGATCCCCAACAAGGAACAAGGCCTCAGTCCCGCCCGTCTACAGCGTGTGACCACGGACAGACACGTACCCTCTGAGCCCTTCCAAGCCACGTGTCCAATAGCACCTCTGTAGGGGTAACAAGGGCACATCTCCCACTGGGATTTCTGACGATTCAATGAAACAGTCATGGCGGACAGACCGGATTCAGTCCGGGACAGCGCGAGGCCTGGATGCGCGTTCATTCCGTTCCGTCCCCTAGCGTCTGGGACACCCTTGCTCCCATCCTGCACCCTGACCGGTCAGGTCAGACAGCTCTGCAGGGCTCCAGAGACCCCTCACAACGGACCAGTCCAGGATGGGTCCAGAGCCATCTCTGTCTACACTGCCAGGGTTTTCCTGAGCGCCTCGGCCTCCTCCACCCCTGTGTCTCACTGTCGCTAAATCTGTTTACACCTCTGTCCGCTGCCTCTTTTCCTCCAGCCTTGCCTGCTTTTAGTTCATCCAGAGCAGAGTTTCTCAACCTCCACACTCTTTTTTTGTTTTGTTTTGTTTTACTTATTTCTGACAGAGAGAGAGTGTGAGCGGGGGAGGGGCAGAGAGAGAGGGAGGCACAGAATCTGAAGCAGCTCCAGGCTCTGAGCTGTCAGCACAGAGCCCGACGCGGGGCTCAAACCCACAGACTGTGAGATCATGACTTGAGCTAAAGTTGGACACTGAGCCGACCGGGCCCCCCGGGCGCCCCAACAACCTCCACACTCTTGACATTCAGGACTGGAGAGTTCCCTGTTGTGCGGCCGTCCTGTGCATTATGGGACGTTCAGTGGCATCCCGGGGCTCCACCCACCACACTCTGGTAGCGCCCATCGCTGTGACAACCAAAAAAGCCTCGAGACATTGCCCCCTCATTGGAAACACAGCCACGATCCCAGATTATCTTTGTGAAACCAACATCGGGGGCCAAAGCACAGGCTTAATTTCAAGACCGGGCAGCACCTACTGTGTAGGGTCCCCCTCCCCCCCCCAAGTAAACAAACAAACAAACCTCAAGGCAACCTGGCTATTCGCGTCTGTGACAACATCCCTCATGACCTTGTAACATGAGACCGCTTAATCAGACCACGTGTTTGTGTGTTACCATATATGGGAGACGAAGAAGTAAAAAATATATTAGAAAAATCTATGCTGCGTGGCATTCGGGGCTCAGGTCTCCGGGTACGAACCCGACTAAGTGGTGGCGGCAGGAAGAGTTGTTTCCTGGAAAGACAAGCCGCAGTGTCACGACTCCCCGTGCGAGAATCCTGCCACAGCACATCCAGGCACGAACTCCCTGGTGGGTCATGGCCCGCCCTGGTCACACGGTGCCCACCCCCCGACCGGCACAGACGGGTAGGCTCCCTACCTTGTCGGCCGCTGACAGTCGCGTCCAGGGCTTGTCTGCTCGCCTGTCGTAGTCCTGAGCTTTGGCCACCTCCACGTAGTCACTGAATCGTATCAGAATCTTCCTGTCTCTTAGCTCGTCAACCGTGGGTCTCTGATTGAGCTGAAACACAAGACCGCCCCGGTGAGCTGCTATCTCCTGCAGGCCGGCTTTCTCCGGAGCTCCGAGCAAACACGTGGCTAGAGGTGAACGGGGATCTCCGCGGCTGTGAAGCAGAATGACCCTGATGCCTACAATCTCCAACGTGAAGGCTCGGGTCACGCACTCTTAAATTGCAGCCCCCCAACACAGCCCCCCAGAGGGGTCACTCCCGGGAGCCCGGCTGCACCCCGTACACAGCCCAGCCTCACGGAGAGGGCGGCGAAGTAACGGCAAACAGGTTGGACGGCACCGGCCGGCTCTTCCCATTCTCGTGAGATGAGCTCTTAACAAGAAGTCCCCGAGAGAGTGGATGCCGCCACCCCAGGCTCTCAGGTCAAGCTCGATGGACCTGAAGCGCATCAAGACATTGCCGTCATTACTGCGGACAGAGAGAAACCAGGACGCTGGGGTTCAGAAACGGTCTGCGCCCTGAACTGGAAGGGACTGTGCCGCTGTGACCCAAGCTGGCCAGGGCCAGCGTCACCTTGGCCATGTGCGTCCCTGATACACACCCCGGCGGCTAATCAGAAGTTTCTGCCATCAGGAGCTCCCAGACACACGGAAGGTGCCGAAGAGCCTCACGGTAACGCAGCGCTGACACGCAGGGCAGCGCGTCCCAGGCACCGAGCAGAGATCCAGGGAATGAGGAGAAACGCCTTTACGGACTTAAGTGGTGATGTCATCGGGCCTGTCCTGCCACACGAGCTGTCCTGTGCCCTGTGAGGGTCTCACCCGCGGGCACAGAGGGCCACCCCGGGGGTGGCGGCGGCACCGGGGAGCGAATCCGCTGCTGGCCGGCGAGACGTCATCCGGCGCCACAGGGACACCCCGCGTCCCCCCCAGCTCGGCTCCAGTGCGCCTGTCCCTCGAGATTCCGGGGGTAAAAGGCGCTCAAGTTACAGTACCTTTCTTGTCAGCCTCTGCTTGATTTCTCTTCTTTCTTCCTGCTCTGTCTGATCATTCCTTTCTGTGGATGGTTAACAGAGAAAAGAAAAATAAAAATGGATTCAGACTTTCTTCTTTTTGGTGGAGAAGTGAGCTCACGCCCTCCGCTTTCTGGTGGCTGAGGCGGGACACCAAGGACGCCTCACGGAGGAGCCTCTGTTCCCGGTCACAGCTGGCTCTCCTCCGCACCGCCGGCCACGGCTCAGAGCGTGGTCCCACTGCCACAGAGAGAGAGAGAGAGACGTGCACTGGGGCAGCCCTGCCTCCCCGGGGCTTCCTTGGGGTCGGCAGTCGCCGGCCACCCTCAGCTGCGCATTTATTTGCAGGAGAAACAAGGAGTTCTTCCCTCACCACATCTCTCTGGTCTCCTGACGTCCAGGAGCGGAGACGGCACGCACAGGCGGTTCAGTGGGATACGCGGGTGTGCGCACACGGGTCCAGTCGTGTACGTCGTCTACGCGTATTACCCACGAAACTAACAGAACGGTCACCGCTTGTTTCCTCCTACTCCCGAGGAAAGCGGACTCGTACCCACCCAGCGTGCGACGAGGAGCCACCTCTCCCGACTGGGGCGGCACAGCCTTGCCTGGAATCTACACTTTCAGGGTGTATTTCAATCTGAACGTAGCGTGAACCCAGCTGACTCCCCGCGGCAGAAGTGAGCACACGCTTTACGTGCCGTGCCTTTTAGAGGAGGCTCCGTGCCTCGCCGAGCTCAGCGTGGCTGCCGGGCTGTTACTATTAACGTTCAAGCTGTCAGCGCACCTACACGCGGGAGCTAAAAATAGGGACCCGGGGAGCCGCGGTGTACAAGGCAGGCTTTGCCCTGGGGTGCGAGATAACGGATGTCCTATTTCTGGCACTCTCTGTTGCTAAAGATAGCCTCGGGTCCCCGTGCTGGGAAGGGACGCTCACCTGCCAGCACTCGCTCCTAGAAACATGGCCGTCTGGGGGGGGGCGGGGGGAGAGGCCCGCATTGCCTGCCTCTCCTTAAAACATTCCGCACGTTCGTGCACTTGCGGGACTGGGTTCGTGGGTGCTGGATACGTGGTTCATTTCAGTAATTTTTTTTAAAGGAGGATTTATCTCATGTTTGAATGATTTAGAAATGAAATCATTTCTACAGGAAATGAAACCCTGTAGTGTTCTTGGTTTTTAATCCAAGTGATAAACCAGAAGAAGCCACAGTTGCAAGTCCTCACCAGGAAGCTGATGATACGATCAAGAAAAAAATTGTAACAGTATTGATACCAGGCCAACCCCGAGGGATTTAAGTGATGCCATGAGGCGAATTTTTCAGATTTCTTTAAAAACAGGCCATGGATGGGGNAGGCCATGGATGAAGGTCAAGCACAGCCTCCACGTGAAAACAGGGACAGAAACCCGGATCTGTGCTTTCATCACGAACAACGTTATCACCAAGGTCACGGTGTTCTGGAGCGCCGATCTTCGAAGGTGGGGTCCCCTCCCTGGCAGGGTGCCCTCTGCGCCAGGTGCTGTACTGGGCACCGACCTTCCTCAGAGCCCGAGCCCCGGGTGGTCTGTGAGCTCCACCTAGCGATGAGTTTGTGAGCTTTTTGTTCCCAGACCCAGAAAACCCCATGCCTTATACAAAACAAGGGACCCTGACCACGGTCTCCATACCCAGACATTCTGGAAAGAGCGCCAGTGGCTTGGTCAGCTACACTCGAGTCTTCCGCTACATTTGAGAGATACATCATTGCTTCTAGTGCAGGGGTTCGGACCCAGCTTGCGGCACCAGGCAACCTGCAGCTCTACCTCCTTGCTAAGGAAATGGGGACGGGGTGCAAACCACTGCTGTAACGATCAAATGGGAAGAGCAGCGAGCCCTGAGCACCTGCGGGCGCAGCGGGGCCTGACGCCGAAGCACCGGGTTTGGTGGCGTCACCTGCAAAGGGGCCGCTGGGTCTCACCCACGAGTAACACCCAGGCCGAGTTCGAAGGGTCCCTCCCTGAGACCTGGTCCCAGCCAATCCCGGGCTGCCCAGAGCATGAGATGACGTGACGACATCCCAAGAACTGACTACGGGCAGAAAACGCACTGCAGCAGGCAGGCGGGGAGCCTGCGTCGGGGCTGTGGCTCTGCGTTCCGTGCTGGACCCGCACACGGTTACCTGCTGCTCAGCTCCGCAGAGCAAGACCCAACAAACACCCACCACAAACTAGCAGTGGCATCCGCAGATACTCCCACACAGGGCACGTGAGAAGCTTCAGGGCTACAGACACGCCTGCCTGGCTCGATGGCGAAGCAAGGAGTCGCCATGGCCACTGCGGAGGAAGCCCGTCTCTCCCTTCCTCCCACAGAAGGTGAGTGCAGAAAGTTCCACACATCCACTTACCACCTCTATTCACCAAGCACTGGCTCTGTTTTTAAAGCTCTGACGTTTATTTGTAAAGACTAAAGCTATCGGGGTGCTCCCGAGTAGCAGGGGAGAGGTCCACACTGGGGCAGAGCCCCTCAGCTCATGGGGAAGCCGCAGCGCCCTGTGGGGGGCTCCCCTCCCAGGAAGCCTACAAGTTGCCCACAGCTCCCTGAGGACATCTGTGGCTTAGTAGATAAGTAAGTGATGAAATTTTTAAACCTTCTAATACTTGGGGGCGCCCGGGTGGCTCAGTCGGTTAAGCATCCGACTGCGGCTCAGGTCAGGATCTCACGGTGTGTGAGTTCAAGCCCCGTGTCAGGCTCTGTGCTGACAGCTCAGATTCTGTGTCTCCCTCTCTCTCTGCTCCTCCCTCCCTCATGCTCTGCCTCTGCCTCTCAAAAAATAAACATTAAAAAAATAAAAAATAAATCCTCAGATGTGGCCAAGTCCATTCAACAGAGAAGACTAGGTGCCCTCTCTGAAGTCCGATGATGAAAACATCCCTCATCATGGTGTGAAATACTCCCAACCACCTACGAAGAAGGGGAGCCTGAAGGTGCCCGGGCCAGGGGTACAGGCATCAGCAGGGTCCCCCGCCTGCCTTCTGGCACAAAGCCAGCTCACGCGCTGCCCTAACTTTGTGAAAAGATGTTCACAGAATAAAAAACCAAACTCAGAGACTATCTGCAGGGTGCATTGTGTCAAGAGAGAAACAATGAAAGCGCTTTAAATAATCCAGGCCCTTAGAAGACACTTTTTGTACAAAATGTTTTGAGAGCTAAGTCTGTGGACCAGAGAACTATCTGAGAAACACGGGGAAGGGGTGTGACCGCCCCGAACCACCGTGGGCTCTAAGGAGCCTGAACAGTGTTCTGTCTGCCATGGGGGGGTTTGTGGACACCTGCGGTCACACACCTGGGGACCCCCAGGCGGCGTGGAGCCGGACAGGGTCCCGGAGACAGACTTGTGACCCCCAGGGCGGATGCGCCACGACTGCACTCTGTGCCTGTCCCGCCCCAGGCCCATGCCCTCCTCCCTACGCTTTCTGACACTGTCCACACCCTGCCTGTGACCTCCGCGGCCGTCAGAACACACACCCCAACCCCCCAGGGAAACCTGCCTGAAACCCACAGCGCAAAGAGAATATTGAGGCATTTCCCCGAGATCTACAGGGCTTATTAAATAACCCTGGAAATAGGGATATCTTTAATTACTCTGCGAGGCAAGCTTTTATTTTTCCTCTTAATTTTCAAAGGAGGTATTTCCGAGTAAATCAACTTTCCTTTAGGGTTTCCTTTCCCAGTGCGACCGCGCCTCCCGGGGCCACGGGGAGCGGGGGCTGCACCTGCCACAGACCCGCCCCCAGAGGACCCAGGACGCAGCTACTCACGTTTCAGGATGTTCCTTCGCTCCAGCTCCTCCACGGCAGGTCTCTGGCTCAGCCGTCTGCGGAAAAACACGAGAATCACATTTTGCACCATGGTGGCCGCCTGCAGCCCCGTCCCGGGCTCTGCCGGGGGCCATCCAGGAGCCGGGGTGGCCGGCGCGCCTCTGAAGGTGCTGTCCCCGCACGCTGGAGAAGGGCGGGGACCTCTGGCGGCCGCCTCTTGCTGGCGAGTGAGTTGGATCCCCGCACGGGAGGGAGGTGTCGGGCTGTCCCCGAGCTCCTGGGGCGCCCCGGGCCACCCTGGGACCTGAGAGCGCTGCTGGCCTGCGGGACGCCCCACCCCCACCAGGGAGGAAGCCCCTCCTGAGCAGGGGTGGCACCAGCTTCTGCCCCAAGTAGCTTTGCCGGCAGCCCACGCAGGGGGAGGGACAGCCAGCGCCACCTCCTGGGTGCGCGGAGCCGCAGCCCAGGGCGGGGCACCCCCAGCCGCCTCCCTGCCGGCCGCCCCCACCCACGGGGCTCAGGACCAGCCCTCCAAGGGGACTCGCCGGAAGAGTCAGCGGTACAGCCAAAACCAAATACACACAACAGATAAAGGATTTGTCAGGCGCGAGCGCATAATTAGCCGGAACGAGCGCAAGGAGCTCCAGTTCTCCTGGTAACTCCGGCGACGCTGTGCCTGGGTCCCAGCCAGGGGCCGCCCGCTTCCGGACCCTCGCACCACCCCAGGGCGACGGCAGGGCTGAGCCTGCGACCGCCCAGAAGTCAGAGCCGAGATCCTTTGCCCCAGAGAGGATGCTGCCTCCAGAAATATCTGTCTGCTATTCACACTCGCTGTCCCGGCACAAAGCTGAGGGCGTCCCCAGGGCTGGCTGCTCCCGCCTCCCGGGAACACCACCAGCGAGGGCTTTGTGTGCGCGCCTCCTCCGGGGGTGGGGGCCTCGACATCTTGTCCTGATGTCTGGTGGGGCCCGAACCCACCCCCACCCCCGACAGCTCCCCATCTGCCCCAGGGAAGGCACGGAAACCTGGCTCACAGGCGGGGCTCCCTCCCTGAAACCTCCCAAGTGCCATTCGTTGGTCAGCAGAGGACTCTGGGGTACCTGCCCTGTGCCAGGCAGCTTCAGCCCCCCGATGCCCGGGAACAAGCCTCCCCTGCCCTGGAAGGCTCTCATTCTAAAGGGGGAGGCAAACAAACAGTAACCAACTGAACAAAACCATTCCAGAGGGGGCTAGTGCCCGGAGGAATTAAAACGGGGGCTGTGACGAATGAGTGACCAGGCAGGTGGAGGAGGGTTTGGGGGAGACCCATCTCCTCTGAGGCCCACGTGAGGAGGAGCCAGCCATGGGAAGAAGCCACCCTCCAGCCTCAGTGTCGCCTAACTGCTCACACACAGCTTGTAGACGGGAAGGAGCAAGGGAGTGATCACGGCAGGCTTCATGGAAGAGGAAACTTTTGGCAGAGCCTGTGGACAATCTACAGGGGGCAGAGCCTGCTGCCTAGTGAGTGCTAGCTGCTTCTCCAGGACGCCCGCAGGGACACCTGAGGTCCGAGGCTGAAGATTTCCTCAAACCAGACAAGTTCCCCAAACCTCCCCCGGCAATGCCCAGGGCCATGACCCCCGTCAGACATTCGGGCAGGCTCTGCGGACCCACAAGTGGCCGAGGGCCTGTGCAACGTCCAAGGTGCGTGGACAGTGTCAGCTCCGGAGGGAGAGCGGCGAGCCCAAGCTTTAGCTGGTGGACTGAATACCTAAGCCTCGTATCCGCCCACCTCTGCCTGTGCAGGCGGGGCTCCCCGTCCAGCAGGGACAACGAACCCACGAGCCGTCCGACAGCAGGAGGCAGGACTGCGCCCTCCTGACAGAGACCACGAAGGCCCCGAGGGGCAACTGGGATCAGGTGAACGGCCCGTGTGGACCCCAGAGCCCGGCGCAGGTGAGCACATGCAGCAAGACCAGGGGGCAAATGAGTGCGCGGAGGCCCCTCCCTCGGAAGCGGGTTCCAGCGGAGCCTGGGGCAGGGGGTGCGGCCAGACCATCTTCACTGGGAGGGGGGGGCCCTGCGGACACAGTCAGGGC
>NW_027528865.1:664595-665138 GCF_008692635.1 Crocuta crocuta | reverse complement strand
CAAATGCTATTTTTGACTCTTCCCACTGAGAAAGCCCAGCGTGGGGAACAGCACCCGGAAAAGAAATGCCAGGAACGTAGAGAGAGGCTCCTGCCCATCTCCCCCCCCCGGGTCCCCACCTGTGCGCAGGGCGGGGGCCGGCGCTGGGCCGGGGTGCGCTGGCCGGGCCGCGGGGACTTGAATGGAGCACCCAGCCGAGGGCAGGCTGAGGGCCGTGGCCCCGGGGGACAGTGTGCGCACCTGTGGGTGCGTGTCCTCGGGGGGGGGCACCCGCTCCTCCTGGGCCCCAGGGCCCGCCTGCGCCTCCGCTGAACGGACCCAGGGCGAAGCCCTGCGGCGCGCCTGACCCTGTGCTGAGAACGCGGTGAACAGCGGAGCAGGGAGACCAGGCCCGGGGAGGACGGCTGTGCGGTGGCAGCGAGCGGACGCGGCCACAGGCAGCTGGCGACCGGGTCACCCGCGTGAGTCCTACGAGAATAAGGACGCCGCGGCACCGGCCGGCTCCTCGGCTCTGCAGGCGGCGCTCACACTTCCGTCCCCCCA
>NW_027528865.1:637180-664467 GCF_008692635.1 Crocuta crocuta | reverse complement strand
CGCCCCCCCCCAAGCCTCCAGCCCCCCACCCCCTCCTGCCCTCGTGACCCCGCGCGGGGGGGAGGGGGAGGGTACTGAGGGGTGAGAAAACCGAAGGCAAGGGGCTGGCACGCGCACGGGGCGCGTTATTACCGTGACCTCTATCTGTGTCGCCCACCTGGTGCCCCGAGGCCAGGTCCCTCCAGCCTCAGCCAAGGGAGCTGCAGTCTCTACCCCGCGGCAGCCTGGCCAGCATCCAGTCCCCAGGAGGCCCTCCTCCGTCAGACACTCCTTCCCTCCCTCCCCCGTCAGACACTCACACAGACCCCCTTCCATCAGTCAGTCTCCTGTCAGACACTCACTCCTTCCTCCATCAGACACACACAGGCCTCCTGCCACCAAACACCCACAGGCTTCCCTTCATCAGTCTCTCCGCCTCCTCCATCAGACTCCTGGTGCCAGGCTCACACCAGCACGGGCACAGGGTGGTGACTGAGGCCCACCGTCCGTTGTGCCCATGGAGACACCCTGCTGCGCCATCACGCTGCCCCCGCCCCACCCCACGGCCCGCTGATGGTCCAGAAACCGACCTGGGCCAGCAGTGTGGACATGGCCACTGCTCTCCGGGGTCTGGGGTCTCCCCACACTCGCCAGCCCCCTGCGGCCAGGCAGGACTGCATGGCGGGTCAGAGTGGCGGCCGGGGCCGGACAGAAGCTGTGTCTGGGCTGAGCCCTAGGAAAGCTGTGGGACCTTCCATGGGGTCCCTTCCCTGACAGCAAGCTGGGCCCCACCCCAGACGGTGCAGCCTCCGACCGGGGCCGCGCGGGCCAGCCTCCCAGAGGCCCGGCCTGACCACGGTGGACTGACTGTGTGCCCGGCCTGACCACGGTGGACTGACTGTGTGCGGGACACACCGTGCTGGGCAAGGCCGCGGAGGTTTGGGGCGTGAGCACAGCACCGTCACCTCGCCTAACCTCAGACACGGGAGGCACAGCTCGGGCACGGGCCATGGCTGGCTGTGAAACCAGCCCTGCCCCCTGGGGAACGGGGCCCAGGCGGGGCCAAGCTGCGCAGGCCTAAGCCTGTCCGGGCTGGGGGGATGGCCTGGGTCCAGCCCCATCAGAGCTCCATGGTTCACACAGCAAGCAGCTGCACTTGGGGCTCACACAATACTTTAAAACTGAGAACGTGGGGCACCTGGGTGGCTTAGTCGGTTAAGCGTCTGACTTTTGCTCAGGTCATGATCTCGCGGTTCGTGGGTTCGAGCCCCGCATCGGGCTCTGTGCTGACTGCCAGCTCAGAGCCTGGAGCCTGTTTCAGAGTCTGTGACTCCCTGTCTCCCTGACCCTTCCCTGCTCACGCTGTCTCTCTCTCTCTCTCTCCTAGAATAAAACATTTAAAAAAAAAATTTAAAACTGAGAACGTGAAGTGACAATCAATTGCACGTTTCACTTTTAAAATCCTTTCTGGCTTTCCTTGAAAGCACACAAGAATTGTCTACTTGGGTGTGTCCCCCCCCCACCCCCCAGGGAGAGAGGGCACCCTGGNNNNCCGGGAGCCCCTGCACACACACAGGCCTCCCCGCACGCCAGCTCGGTTCCGGGGAGCCTGGGACACTGTGGCCGTGTTTCTCCGCAGGCGCTCTCTGGGGGACTCAGCTGGGGGCCCGTGGAAGTCTCCAGACACCTTGGGAAGCGGAGAAGAACCAGCTGACGAGTGCAAAATCTCAGGGAGCAGAGGGAACCGAGGTCGCAGGAGCACAGGGCGAGAGCTGAGCTCTTCTGTTCCTAAAGCNCCCCCCCCCCCCCCACCTGCCTGTGCACCAGTCACGGGCTCCTTGGCCCCACAGGAAGGACGGGCCAGTTGAAGACCGGCTGCCCACCACGGAGCCAGACACAGCAGGACGCGGACCCCAGGCCGCAGCCAGCAGACCAGGCGCCACCTTCCGGTCACAGGCCGGGGACAAGCGGCATCTCAGTGGCTGACAACACGGGGGACGGGGGCCCTGGTGGGCGAGGGACCGGGCTGGCCCGTGTGAGCGCTGCTCTTGCGGGCTCTAACCTTTCCCACACGGGCGAGGCCAGGAAAACCGCCATCATCTCCTGGAGGGACTAAAGCTGCGGCCACCAGGCCTCTCCTCCTTCCGGGCCGGTCAGCGGGGTTCCGCCCAGACCCAGAGCCCAGGGCCCCAGGGCGGCCCCAGGAGGAGGGGCCACCAGGGGATGGGGACCAGGGCTCGCTCAGCGGCCAGGAGGGAGGCTGGTGGGGGGGCAGGTGCCGCCTGCACGCCCGCCCCCAGGCTGCGCCCNGGCCTGGGCAGTAGTGCCCTCCCCCCAGGTCCATGGAGCCCCGGGCTTCGATGGGGCCCGGGAACCCTGACTTGGTACTTCCTGTGCTCATCTCGCCACCTCTTGTCTGCAGGGAAACTGAGTCACAGGAGTCGCAAACTCCAGGTCACCCTGACCCCCGCCCACAGCGCCACCTTCACCGCACCTGCTATAGGTCTTCTCTTCACCTGCAGCCGCTCCGTGAGGCCGGCCGCCGACCGGGCCCTTGGGCAGATGCGGAGGCTTGGCCGAGCGCTCTGGCCGCCACAGCCCTGCCCGTCCCCGAGGCCCGGGACTCCCCCAGCCCCTCCCCGGACGCTGTCGCCCACTGCTGAGTACCCCCTGCTAGAAAAAACGCAGAACCCCCAAACCAACGTCCTCATGAAACTGCTAACGAGAAGCCGGGGGGGCCTCCAAATCCATGTTCCGTGGCCCCAGGCCGTGTCACTCCGCGTTGCTTGCCTCATTCACCGCGTCAGCGGCTCCTTACCTGCAGAGCATGGAGCACCCAGCAAGGAGCACCCAGGAAGGGGCACTGCTGGGGCTCTGAGCCCCACATCTCACTGTGTGACCTGCTCAGCCCTTGAGCCGGGGCCTCCCTTTCCTCATCTGCCCCGTGGCTCTGTGCCGGGGCCCCAGCCGCACACTGGGCTTGTCCTGTACTTCCTGGCCCAGCCCACCCTCGCCTGTGATGGCCCCTGTGCCACCTCGGGTCTGGGACTCCCACACCTGGGACTGGTCCCCCTGTCCCCAAACCTACGTGGACCAGGCGTATTTTTGTAATTAGGTAATTTAATTAAAGTTTATGCACACCGATTGAATGACTCACTACGGGTGTAAAAGGAAAATGTCATTGAACCCTTGGACTCAGTAAAGGCGAAGTGCGAAAATCCTGCCGCTGGTCGGGGTGGGAGAGAGCGCGAGGCTGGGGAGGGAATCAAGCACTCTCGAAGGATTCTGCGCGGAGACCCTTCCCAGTGCCTCTAAATCCTCAGTGCTCCTGCGGGAAACCGACCCTAGAGATCGTACGAGGTTGTCGCACGCCTGCGTCACAGAGCTCCAACGTAGGACCTCCCTCAACCGAACGTTCTTGATTCCACCTCAAAGACGGCCAAGGAAGCGCACACCCGTGTGACTCAGGGGACAGTAAGGCATCTGGAGCAACGTCAGATCGTGTTATCATTTCTCTTTTAACCGGCTTTTCGGTGCATCACCAGCGCCGGTGTGTCCGGTGTCCTTCGAGGGCCTGGCGGCTGGCGGCGGAGCTGCCTCTGGGCAGGGCTTGGGGGGCTGCGGGAACCAGGCCGTCCCGACACCGGTCTCCACGGCAGATGGAGACGACAGCTCCACCCGGAACCATCCTTGATGTTAAACAGGACACGGCACCGCCCTACACCCCAAATGTTTCTTCGGGGGACGGAACTTCCTCCAGAGCATATGGGGCGGTTGGTCCTCGTGCTCCGGGGTGGGGGGAAGCTAGTGACCACAGGGCAGGGGTGGGGGCACAGGAGGACCCGCACAGCAGCACCCCTGCACCTGGCATGCCAGAGGCCCTCCCTGGGTCCCGTGACTGCACGCTGTGTCACACGCCGGCCCAGCCCCTCCCTCGCCTGCCGTCCCTTGTCCTGAAGGCACTGCTCCAACCTCTGTCCCCAGGGCTCAGTGCCGAGGGCGGCACACAGAGGTCGCTCAGGAAGTGTCTGCCCTCGAACTGAGATGTTGTGGGGGAGGGGGCTCATCCCTCCTGCCAGCCCCCCAGGGCCCCTGAGCCCAGCGCTGGACTGCACGCGGGGCCCCGATAAACTCCCACGTGGCAATCTCCCCAGCCCGCGGGGCTCCACGTGGACCCCTCGGACCAGACTGCAGTAGAAATGCTGGTCCCGGGACTGGGTCCAGGCAGACTGTTCTCATTCACCCGTCCGTGTTTGCCCGTTCCTTCCCCTCCCTCTTCAGCCGAGCCACACAACAAAATTAACCTGAAACCCACAGGAGCACAGGCTGCTAGTTTCCTGCCCAATCTCTGTTCTCCCTCCCGATGCAGCATCAGAAAACAGGCTCTGCTCGAGGCAGCCTCTTCAGCGAAACATCGCCACAACGAGGGGTTCTGACCTTTAAAGGTGTGCTGCGGAGCCTCCGGGAGCCGATTCAGCTCAGAGATGTGTACTTCCATGTGATGTCCGGTGCTCCTGCAGCCATCTTAATCCACAGAGGATATGTGCCAGTGTGAGCGTAACTGAGCAGAAAGACAGAGGAACCCGGGCTCTCAGTGACCGGGGACAATCATGACAGACCTGACGGTGTGCAATTATTCCACGAAGCAGAGAGGCTGCAGGCCCAGTGCTCAGAGCCAGCCGCCCGGGTCAGATCTCAGCTCCACGACATCCTGCCTGTGGGACTCTGAGCGTCTCCCTGACCTCTCTGAGCCACCATTTGCTTAGTCGTAAAATACAACTGATACAGTACTTACGTCACAGTCTGCGCACAGAACACACATTAACGAAGGTCACAAGCTACCCGATTCCAGGTAAAGCAGGGCAGTTCCTCAGTCTCTGAGAACCCCTGAGCAGGCAGGCCTTCCGCACCCATTTCACAGGCTCAGACCAGTGGTGTGATTCGCCTGTGCTCAGTCTGCAAGTCCCAGCCAGGGGCCCTTTAAACCACCGAATGGCCTGCTCTCCTCGTTAGGGATCCGTGTTTTATTGATCCGAAGTGGTGGGGGCAGGGAGGGGGGTGATGTTGTCTTGCTTTTTCTCACAAAACCTGCTGTATTTCCCTTGGCAGATTCCCAAGCAACCCGGGAAAACAAGAAGCCGCTGACCCGGGGCCGACTCAAAGCCATGGGCTCACCGCACAGGGACCCAAACCAGAGAGCCCGAGCCCCGCCCTGCAGGGTCGGCTGGGCCCCACACCCCGGTGCTGCCTGCAGAGCACGAGCTCCGCCCAAAGACCGAGACTGACGTTCATGTTCTCGGACAGTTAGATGCCCCAGCTCCCCACGTCTGGAAGCGCTGTTTCCCGTGGCTCAGCCGCCCTCCGTCTAAAAGCAGAACGTCAAGGCCCACACTTTACAGACACCGCTTTGACTGGACCGCCCGGGTCTTGCCTGCTTCTGGCCCCTGGAGGAGCGCTGAGCACCTCCCCCCACGGCAGAGGGTCCTCTCCGCCCCAACATCCCACGGAGCCTGCTCACAGCCCTGCCCCTCCAGCTCCATTTCCATTTTCACTGTAAAGCCATAAAAGTGCCCTAATCAATGCGAGTGGTCCTCCTGACTTTGGGGGCTCTGTAAGGTTGGCACCAGGCCCCACACCACAGTGCGGGGAGGGAGGGGGGCGTGGCAGGTGCTGCCAAGCTGACAGCAAGAGGGTTTAGCAGGACAGAGTAGACCTGATGGCATCATATCTTGAGTTTCTAAACAGAGAAGGAAAGTCCCCATAACCCGCCAGAGCCGTCTGGAGGGCTGCGGGCTGGGAAGCAAGTCCAGTAAATTGGCTTCACCAAGAAAGGAAGAACAGCAGAGAAATTGCTCAAGAGACTCTTTGTTCCTAGGATCTCAACATCCAAACAGAGTCACAGAGCTGGCCCTGCACATCCCAGCCGGTAGGGAGCAGACAGCAGCATCCAGCCAGGGACACCGGCCGCAATGGTGACCTGAGCCTGGCACGCAGGGTCTGTGAGGTCCCGCCTCTGCCCCACCGCCTCCCTTTCTCTACAGGCGGGGGTCAGTGTGAGGCTCCTGACCTGGCCCCAGATGTGGGCTTCCGTCCCCCAAAAGGCAGAGCCCCTGGATGTCAAGGGGCTGAGAGCCAATCTTCCCTAAGTGCTTTCTATGCAGCAGATTGGACACGTCAGTAACTGTGCTGACGACAGTGACAAGGACCCTGGGAAAGTCTGACGAAGACAAAGCTGAAGGAGACAGTGACAGCGACACTTGGTGATGTCCGGGACGGGCCTTTACATGCAGCCACGCTCCATCCTATGACCTTAACCACTGCGTGTGCGGCACCCTGTGGCGCGTGGACCGGCCTGGGGGGCGAGCTAACGGGAGGGCCGCTGCTGGCTGGTCCCGGAAATGGACTGACATCGATGCTGGCGAGCACATAGCTCCACGAACACTCAAAAAGCACGGAGCTGCGCACTGTGAAAGCACAAGTAGATCGGTACGGAAATTATAGCTCAATAAACTACTCAGACAGAAAGATGACTTCCCACCCCCGTGGAAGTCCATTTTTCCCCAGGAGCTGCCTCCCCGCCAGGCACCTGCAGGCATTGAACGCGTCCTGCGTTACGGCGTCTGTTCTGCGGCCCCACAAGATGGATTCCTCGTAATTATCCTCATTTTACAGAAGAGCAAAGGGAGGCAGGTACCAGGGAGGTGGCCGCCTGCGGTCACGCAGCTGGAAAACAGAGCGGGGATGGGAACCAAGGAGTTCTGGCCACAGCTCAGGCCTTTACATCACCCGGGGATGCTGCCCTCTGTCAAGGTGAGCCAAGGGTCAGACCCCAGGTCTTCGAGTGCGCTGCTCGCTGCAGAGGAAGAAGGTTCCCCAGACCTTAATTGGGGCGTTGGTGGTTCCACTTGTGGGTCTCAATGCTTCTGCTACTGGCAGCCAGTTTAGATCCTGGGGTGTTATTTCCCTACACCGACTCCACAGTCAAAAATCCTGTCTCAAGGGCACCTGGGTGGCTCAGTCGGTTAAGCGTCTGACTTCGGCTCTGGTCACGGTCTTATGGTTCACAATTTGAGCCCCGTGTCGGGCTCTGTGCTGACAGCTCAGAGCCTGGAACCAGCTTGGGATCTGTGTCTCCCTATCTGCCCCTCCCCCACTCACACTCCTTCTCTCTCTGCCCCTCCCCTGCTCACACTGTCTCTCTCTCAAAAATAAACATTAAAACAAAACTTTTTTTGATCCTCTAATCTCAGCACAAGAATGAGCTTCTCATACTACAAGCACATATCCGAGGTGCAAACAGGTGGCCCATATGGCCTGCAAATGTGTTTTATGGGGTTCACGCCCTCCCGTCTTAGAATGCGAGTAACTCCCAACGTTTAACTGAAGGAAATTTCACATAAACATTTCCAGTTCCTCTTCAGAGGTCCCGCCGCACTGGTCTGCCGCTCCAGAGGTGACACGCACAGCTGGCTGCACGGCAGGATGACGAGCCGGGCCAGGGAGNCCGGTTCAGTGTTTGGTACCTTTTTACAGATGCTCTCGGCCTAGGACACGTGACACTCCTGACCGCAGGCTAAGGGCCACCCCACCTGTGGACCCTTTAAATCTGCGCTGGGCCGGGCCCCCACCCTGCCTCCTCCTCTCCCGCCCAACCCCGCGCCTCCGTGGGTGGCGGCTGCTCGTCTGTGTACGCGGACCTCTCGTCCCACACGAGGATCCACGTGCGCAGGAGCAAGGCCCCCCTTGCTGCCCCCCAGCCCCGCGCGTGGCGGGACCCGGCGCTTCCGTACCCGGGGTGTGCGCCCCGCACACGTCCCAGGGCGTCCGGGGCAGCTGGGAAGACGAGGCCTGTTTTCCTCCGGTCCCAACTTTCCTCTTAAGTAATGTAAACCCTCACCTTCTATCCACGGCAGCCACGGATAAACTGCAGATTTTTCCGATAACTTGTAAGGACGCAGCACAACTTGCTATGAGAGCAACGCGCCCCGCTGCTGTGACCAGGCCCTGGTCTGGGGGGTGACGCCCGCGCACGTGCTCAGTGGGGCTGCAACGTGGGACCCGGCGTGAGGTTCTAAGGACGGGCGCAGCGACCTACCAATGTCCAGGCCACGGGGACACAGGGCGAAGCCCCGGGCTGCCGACGCGGGTCAGGCACACTCAGCCCGGCAGAGACACCAGCAGCTCCAGTAACACGACGCCTACCAGACAGCACGCACTAGCCGTCTACACCGTGTGCAAGAGGAGACCAAGACCCCAGCATCGGTCGGGAGGCCCAGGGGCTGCGGGCGGGGAACCTGTCTGGAACCTACCGTCTGGCTGCTCACTGATCCTGAGACGCTGGGACAGGATTTGGCCTCTCTGGGCCGTTTCCTTATCGGCAGAGCAGAGGCAACAGTCTCTGCCCGAGACTGAGGTCAGGCTTGGAAAGCGGTCGGCTCCGCGCCCCCCGGCGGTCAGGGGCGGTCTGTCCCAGGTGCTGCTGCTGAGGTCACGAAATCTGAAATTTACCGAAGGACGCTTTTGCCACCGTGAGAGTGGTGGCCCTCGAGGGTTCAAGTGCAAACAAACCCACCGTGGAACAAAGGCCCAGCAAGGCCGAGCCCACCCCCCGGCGGTGGCCTGAGTGAGGCTCCTGTGGGCACCGTGTCCGCATGCTAGCTCCTTCTGTCCCAGGACCTAACACAGACAGGCCTCCTGAGGCACGTGGGTGTCACGCCGTGTTCTGCAGGGAGGAGACCACACCTACGGTGGGTGACACCTTGTCCCCACGAGGCTTTGAATCACGGCGGGAATGCAGACAATGGGGAAGTGGGAAGAAGTAACCAGGCTCTCAGGCCACATGCACTGGGGACACCCTGAATCCGCGTCCCCTGCGCAGATGCACGGTGAGGGCCCCCACGCGGGGAGGGAACAGGCGGGATGTTTAATGACCTACTCAGGGCCGCACAGCCCAGTCCGAGCCGGGCCAGCCTGGCGTGGGAGGGGGTCCCTGCTCTGGGGCAGGACTGGACCCAGACCCCCACCCGGCACTGGGTAACATGACCCACATCACTAATATCTGCTCAAATCAGGCATAACGGTGCCGACCCTGCCTTGGTGTTTGTGATATGCGT
This sequence comes from Crocuta crocuta, assembly GCF_008692635.1. NCBI lineage: Eukaryota > Metazoa > Chordata > Mammalia > Carnivora > Hyaenidae > Crocuta > Crocuta crocuta. The sequence continues at coordinate 655,375 of NW_027528865.1, read as the reverse complement.
CCCCCCCACAGAGGCAGCCGGGGTGTCATCTGGAACTGAGGTCACTGCGCAGCTCTCTGCACGGTCCTGAAAGCAGAGGCTGGGAAGACTTGGTGCTCAGGGGCGGAATCACCATCACCGGCCCCGCCGGGGAGCAGAGCCTGGTGAAGGCGAGAGGAGCCGGGAGCTCGTCAGGCTGACCAGCCGGGTGCCCTCCTTCTCCTTGAACATCACCTCCCAGAAGCGGGAAGTTCCCTTAAAACCGGCCAACTGTCACTGAGCTGTCTGTCCATGGGCCCTGCTCAGCTTCTTCTGGGTCACATGGCCACCAGCGGGGAGGGGCGGTGGGTCGTGTAAAGCCGCACCTCACTAGGGCTGGGCAGGGTTCTTCATGACTGCTTCTATTAATACACATCGTAAAAAGTGAAATTTCAAAGTAGTACTATTTAAAAGTTTTATTGTCATTTTAATTGGGGATGAAGGTTCTTTGTTCTTATGAATTTTTACATCTGCATTTCCTAGAGAGGCTGAGAGCTTCCCACACATTTGTTTATAAGCTTTGCTCACTTTCTCCGGAGCTCAGCGCTCCAGGCTATTCCCCCGCCATCTGCTGGGCTCAGGCTGCCTTCCCTGACAAGTGGGCCTTATTCTAGAGTAATGATGAAAGCAAAGATCTTGAGGGGCACTCCCCAGTCTGTGGATTGTGGGAGGGAAGAGCAAAGCTGGCAGATTTATCTGGTCCTTGGATACGAGACACTATTAAAAATGAACATTTGGAGGGCGCCTGGGGGGCTCAGTCGGTTAAGCGTCTGACTTTGGCTCAGGTCATGATCTCACAGTCCGTGGGTTCAAGCCCCGCGTCGGGCTCTGTGCTGACAGCTCAGAGCTTGGAGCCTGCTTCGGATTCTGTGTCTCACTCTCTCTCTGCCCCTCCCCCACTCGCTCTCTGTCTGTCTCAAAAAAAAAAAAAGAATCCGACTCAGTTGTGGCTCACGTCGTGATCTCTTGGTTCACGAGTTCCAGCCCCACATCGGGCTCTGTGCCGTCAGCACGGAGGCTGCTTGGGATTCTCTCTCTCACTCTCTCCACTCCTCTCCTGTTCACATGTGACCGTGCGCGCCTTCTCTCTCTCAAAATAAATAAACTTAAAAAAAAATGAACATCTGAATCCTGCGTCACAGTATGGAAACATTTCTGATACGATGCTCCCTGGCAAAATCACATATGCCCTAAGCCTCCATTAAAAATATTTTTTACTTGCTTTTTATAGTAAAACCTAGACATGATTTTGAAATCATGTATAGAAAACCGTTCCCCATGGAGATAAAACGAAGAGTTGAGGGAATTGAGGTAAAGGACATACAACAGAAGGTCAATCAGAGACCCATCCCCGAATGATACCACAGTGTTGCCACGGGTAGCTGCACATGTGGCTCTGGGAGTCCTGGTAGCCAAAGCAAAAAGGGAAACACAACTGATTACAAAGTGTGTACTCTCCTTAAGCTACGACCAGGCAGCTGTTGTGCAGCGGCACCGCATTCTCATACTGTGAGAATCATATTGGGATCCCGAAGCCTCAGAGAACAGTCTTCCAAGGGTCCCAAGGAAGCGACACAGTGCATCGTTGGGCAGCGGGGACACTCAGGGAAGAAAGGCCCCGTTCAAATACAGATTCCTAGTCAGGAGGTCTGCAGTGGGGTCCAGGAATCGGTGTGCTCCCAAAGCTCCCCAGTGATCGGATGTGGGTGCTGACTTGACCAGGTGACCGGTTACCCAGGTGACCAGTTTCCTGCTGGGCATGCACGGGCAGGTGACTGCACTGTTCTGAGCCAGTTTTCCTCCTCTGAAGAACAGGACCATTAGTAGTAGTTAGAGAGTCCCTGTGAGGCTTCGAGGAGATAATGTGCATGAAGCACTCAGCAGGAAGCTGGTACAGAAACGACGCTGAATAAATAAATAACCATATTAATAACCATGCTTCTCTGTCCCCATCTCGGAGGATGCCCATGGGACTGGATTCGAGTCACCCAGGATGAGCTGGATTCCCGCCCTGCAGCTTGGGGGGGGTGGGGAGGGGGACATGGAGCAAAGGTCCTCCTCAATCAGCAAATATTCATGAATGCCCTCCTGCTAGCATACACCCCCACCCCTGCAATGAAGCCTCACCTCTGCCCAAAGGAGCGGCTTCCTTTCCGGCAATTAAAAGTCACTCCCCACCCCCACCCCCGGTAGGCCCACAAAAAGGAAATATTTCTGTATTTTCAAACCTCTGTGTCCATAGAACTGAGACCCTGCAAGGGGCCCTCACTGCACGTAAGGCACCGAGCGGACAGAAGTCACCAAGGCTGATACTCGGATCTGATAAAGCCGCGCCAACCTCCATCCCCATCCTTAAAAACATCCAGCCAAAGGGCACCCGGGGGGCTCAGCCGGTTAAGCGTCTGACTTTGGCTCAGGTCATGATCTCACGGTTTGTGAGTTCGAGCCCCATGTCAGGCTCTGTGCTGATGGCTCAGAGCCTGGAGCCTGCTTCAGATTCTGTCTCCCCCTCTCTCTGCCCCTCCCCTGCTCATGCTTTGTCTCTAAATAATAAATAAAAATGTTAAAATTTTCTTTAAAAATTAGAAAAAAACGTTAAAAAAGCATCCAGCCTCTTCCTTAAAATTCTGCAGGTTTCAAGGCGGCCGTGGTGGGTGGGGGTGGCTGCGCACGACACTCTTCCTGTGAACTTGTTTCCATGGAGGCTGAGTGTGGCAGCCTGTTCTGGACGGAGAACACGATGTTCACAGGGACAAGTTGAGAAGCGTTCAACTCGGTAACATGCGAAGTCCCCAGTCCCGAAGGACATCACTGAGCCCTAATCAGCTTCTCACAACACGGCCCCAGAGCAGAGGACCCCCCACGGGACAGTTAATAGAAAGTTCGTGCATCACTCGGGCTTCTCTGTCCCCAGGCGGGTCACACGCAGTCACAAACAAGAACGAACGAAAACAACGATCACATCATCACTAGCAAGTTCGCTGAGCTGCTCCGTGACCCACAAGCTCCCGCGGCCTCCGCCCGCTCCTCGGGGCGGCCCGCTGGGTGGCCTCCTCTGGCACAGGGGACAAATAGCGGAGGTGTGTCCCCAGCCAGCAGCATCCCGCCAGGGACGTGCTGTTATGTTCTTCCCAGGACTAATCTAGAACCTTCCCAGGGGCCCCGGAGGTGCGGCCACGCTCTCCATTCACAGCCAGCAGGGAGACCCAGACAGGGCCATACTTGCCCCCCGACCGCCCCCCGACAGTGAGGCAGGGGTCGGGCCTGAAGCCTTAGGGCCGAGGGGCCCTTTCTGGACGCCTTCACTACCCCCACTGCTCCACACCGGGGGACACTTTGCATCATGTCTGCGCCCCCCACTTGGACACAGGCCGGAAGGACTCGGAGCCCAGAGGCCCGATGCGTTGGCTGGAGGCCAGGACGCACCGTGAGGGAAGCCAGGACAGGCTGACCAGGGAGGCAGAGCTTTGGCGGAAGTCCTCCCCAGAGGCCCAGGACTGGGGTCCAGAGGCCAGCCCCCCTCCCGGCTGTGCGATCCCGGGCAGGTCCCCTAACTTCCTGGAAAGGCTTAGCTTTCTCCTCTGTCAAATGGAGAGAAAAACGCCCGTGATACGGGGTTCCTGCCAGGATTAGAGCAATTGAGGGAAAGTGAGCGAAACTTCCTGCAGGGGGGGAGCACTTAACAATGAGAGCGCCCGGGGCATCCTTAATCGTCGCTCCCCTTACACAGTGCGCTCGGCACGGTGGACGCCGTACAGTCTGAGCCAGTGCCATACTTTCCAGAACACGCCTACTGTGTGCTGCGCAGGAGCCGTGGGTCCTTAACACGCGGCGGAGTCACCGGCAGGGTCCAAAGGCGAGCTGGGCTCCCGCCTGGAGAGACGCCTCCCACCTCGCGGAGCCCCCGCACCCGGCGTGTGCCTGTCCCAGGGGCCGGGGACGGCGGCCACCTCACCCACCACAGCCCGGGAGCACCCAGAAGACGAACTATTAAAGGTCTGGAAATTAAAGAAAATAAAACAAAACAAAAACGCCCATCACGCTTCGGGGCTGCGGAGGAGGGCGCGTTGCCGTGGCAACCAGGCTGAATTATTCAGCAAGTGACTGCAGAAGTGCCCTCGAGGAGGCAAAACAAAGACAAAGGATCCAATTAAACCGCCTCTGTGGGGAGACAGCAGCCGACCCTCCTCCCGACACGGATGCGACTTCTCAGCTGCCTCCCTCTCTGGGTCCTTTTCTGTTTGTAAACCTGGCGATGAAAGTCACAGGAGCTACTAGGTTCTAGTCAAAGGTTTAAAATGAGACGGACTCAGGGGCGCCTGGGGGGCTCAGTCAGTTAAGCATCTGACTTCAGCGCAGGTCAGGATCTCACGGTTTGTGGGTTCGAGCCCCGCGTCGGGCTCTGTGCTGACAGCTCAGAGCCTGGAGCTGCTTCAGATTCTGTGTCTCCCTCTCTCTGACCCTCCCCTGCTCACGCTGTCTCTCTCAGAAATAAATAACATTAAAAAATTTTTAAAAATAAATAAAATGAGATGGACTCAGTGAGTAACAGAGGAAACCGAGTCCTGGGCATGTGCTTCGGGTTCCTCTAAATTAGGGAGCCTTCCAGACCCTCAGGCTGGTTTCTGGTACCCACCTGCTCCCACCTCTCCTCCTGCACCCACGGGCAGGGGCGGGGTGGGGGTGTCCCTGGACTTCTCTTACGCCAAGAATCCTTGTGATGATTTTGTCCTGGTTCTGAACCATATATGCCACCACTGTGCACTATTTTTTCTTTAAATCAATTCATGTAATACTCTGTTTTGATAGAGAACTTGGTCCATTTATTAAGTAGAAAACCATTATCATTTGGCAGAGTTAGAAGGCAGCTGAGAAAATAGTACAATAAGAAAATCTATTCTTGGGACACCTGGGGGCTCAGTCAGTTAAGCTTCGACTTGAGCTCAAGTCATGATCTCATGGTGTGTGAGTTCAAGCCCCGAGTCGGGCTCTGTACTGACAGCTCAGGGCCTGGAGCCTGCTTCAAACTCTGTCTCCCTCTCTCTCGGCCCCTCCCTCACTTACGCTCTTTCTCTCTCTCTCAAAAAAAAATATTTTTTTAAAAGCGAACTTATTCTTTACTTTTGGGTAGGGAAGGATTTTTTAAACATGATACAAAGAGCATGAACCATAAAGTGTGTCAGAGGTCAGCAAACTCAGTCCCAGGGGCCACTGCCTACATTTGTAAATAAAGTTTTATTGGCACACAACCACACGAACTCATTCTACATGGGCTAAGCCTGCATTAGTGCTACGTAGCAGAGTTGTGATGTTATAACAGACACTGCTCCACAAAGAGAAAAACCTCGCCTTCCTGGCCCCTGATGGAAAAGCCTGCTAACACCTGAAGTGTATGACTGCTAACCCGACGACCTTAAAATGAAACACTTCTGCACACAGGAAAGCATGAGCCGGATGAAAACACAGCCCCAGAGAACAGCTGTGTAACTCACAAAATTGAGGAAGGAGTCGAAGCTACAATTTCCAAGGTAAACCCCTAGGATCATTAACACAAAGAAACGTGCAGGTGAAGTTCATGAAAAGAAGAAACCAAGTAGCAATAAACACTGAGAAAATGTTCAGTCTCACTAGGAATAAGTGAAACAGAAAACCAAACCACATGCAAATGCACAGCCCATCGAGGAGACCAGCACCAATGCAAGCCAAGCTTGGTTAATTAGCACAGTCCCTCGGCCTTGGTGATCCGGTCAGTGATGAGCTCATGATCTAAACTTGTCCAATGAGCTCCTTCGATCCCTTTGGTCAAGGTGATCGGTTCAGGAATGGGGCCCTGTAAGCCTGGAGCTTCCTGGAACAGAATGTGGAGTGAAATGGCCAGAGAATGAAGCCACACAGAGCACAACAAAGTCAGACAGAAAGAGACTAACTCTTGTCAATGCCCTAAGAGCACCTGGATCCAGCAAGCCCCTAGGGCAGAGAGCACCTCTGTCGTGTCTGCTATGACACCCTCACACCCGGCAGAGTGTCTGACGTGTCATAGCTCTTCAGCCAATAGCAGCTGAGGGCACGACTGCGTGAATATGGTCTGTGCACCAACGCAAAGCAGAAGTTTGCAAAGAAACGGAGGAGGCCGAGCAAAGGTCAGAACAGACCATTCCAGGGGCGCCTGGGGGCTCAGCCGGTTAAGCAGCCGACTCTTGATTTTGGCTCAGGGGATGATCTCACGGTTTGTGAGACCAGCGCTGCGTGGGGCCCCGCACGCACAGCCTGGGGCCTGCTCGGGGTTCTCTCTCTTCCAGTCTCTCCGTCCCTCCTTTGCCTCCACTCTCTCTCTCTCAAAATAAANAGGAAAATAGTTATTTAACAAAGAAAAAATACGTAACCAGGACATGGGACTCCAGGCTGTCACGGATGAGGCCGAGGCCAGGTTGACTGAAAGTAAAGAGAAGCTTGTCAGGCACTCGGGGGGCTGCGGACCCGGAAGCCCCCTCAGCGGAGCCTGCCCTTCGGGAAGCACGGACCCTCCCGTCCACGTGACATGCCGGAGCCGGACGCCCACAGCGGCCCCAGCTCGGCCAGTGCTGGGACCACAGCCCGGACGCCGGGAGCCTGGCCCACGGGCATAGGCCGTCAGGGCCGCGCTGAAGCAACAGCCATCAAAGTCCCCCCATGGTGGCACCAAGTCCCCAGATCGCCCCGGGACACGGAGACCGTCCCCACTACCTCCCTGGCCCACAGTCCGACGTTCCTTCCACTGCGCCCATAGCTCCCCAAGGGGAACGAGAACCTCCCTGCCTGCGCGGGGGAGGCCTGGACACCCCACGGCCCGCCCACGGCTCCTCCAGCACAGCCGAGGCCTGGCGTGGCGACACCCACGTGGCCGTGGCCTCAGGTTCCCCGCACTCAAGAGGCCTCTGGCCGAGCATGGTGACTACAGTCGCGCCCCCAAAAGGGGCTTCGAGGTGCTCAGGGAGGAGAGGCCTCGGGGCCGCACACAACACCTGTCGCAGAGCTGCAGCCGGGGCCTCTGCCCACCCCCGACGCCCGCCGTCTCCCTAGGAAATGCGGGTCCAGACCCCACCTCAGGGGCCTCGGGACACCGCGCAGCAGCAGGAGGCCCTTCCCTGTGCTCAGGCGCCCTCTCCCCTCCATGATAGCTGGTCCCTCCCCGCCCCTCCCGTGTGTTTCTCCAGCATCTGCCCCGCATCTGGGGGGGAGGGTGGGGTCAGCCACGGGAAGAGGTCTGAGGCCGCTGCTCTCCAGGAACGTGCGAGCTGACGGGACCGATCTCTGCTGCCCAGGGCTGCACCTCGAGCAACCGTGCCTGCTGCTCACACGGGCAAATTCAGTCTCTGACGCATGACCCAGGTGGAATGATAACGACTCAGGCTCGGGGCTGTCACAACCCCATTCCGATCCGCTAACGCGGGCTAAGGCTGGTGGGCTCCCGCCACCCGCCAGCATCAGGCCATTTGTTAAAATGTTCTGGTCTCGGGCCTGGCTGGGGCTCACCGGTCTGTATTTTAAGAAGCTCCCCTGGGGGTTCTGAGCCCCAAGTAACCACAGCGGTCTGCGGCATGGGCACTGGCACGGGCGGCCACAGGCTTAGAGACGACGCAGGAAGAAGCCCCGCTGGTGGAGGTCAGCGGCCCAACCTGGCACCTGAGGGGCAGGTGCTCCGTAACACGCCTTCCTTACGGGATCTCCCAGAAACAGACCATGGCCTTGGAAGGTCGGCGCCCCACTTCAAAGATGAGAAAACTAAGACCCGGAAGGGGGGTAAGGTCACCCAGGACATCAGTGCAGAGCGGCATCTGAACCCAGGTCTGTGTGACTCCAAGTGTTNGTTCCCAAGTGGCACGTGGTGGGAGAGTGTTCCGGGTTCCCTGCCGAGCCCGCCCCCCCCCCTGCCGTGGGCCTGGAGGCTAACACCCCCATTTTACAGGTGAGAGAACCGAGGCACAGAGATCACAGCACCTGCAGTCTGGGCTTCGCACACGCACGCTCCCCGCCCTCCACCCCGACAGCGCTCAGTGAGGGAGCTCAGCGGCAGATGGGCACACGGGGCACAGAGCGTGCCAAGGGCTGAGCCACCCAAAGAGCCCCGTGCCGCAGGCAGAGGACAGACCCCTGGGAGGAGAAGTCCGAGCTGACCTTCAGATCAGTGCTTCCTGACCAGGAGGAGTCTGCCCCCAGGCGACACTCGAGAATGACTGGAGCCACTTCTGGTTGTCACAGCTGCGCGGGGTGGGGTGGGGGCGACGGGGGGGACAGGAGTCTCTCCCGGGCGGAAGCCCGTGCTGCTGCTCAGGGTCCTACGCTGCACAGGACACCGCATCACAGACGTACCCCCCCCAGAGGTCAAGGGCATTGAGGTTGGAAGACCCTGGGGGCCGCTCCCTGCAGAGGCCTGCGTGCAGGGGTCAGTGAGAGGCGCCAGTCAAGGGCAAATCAAGGGTGAGGCACGGGGACGGCTGGNGGCACCGTGTGCCTGACCCCGTGGGTATTTCCTCCCCCGCCCCCGCCCCCAAGCCCTGGGGCTCCGCTCTAGAGGCTGGAAGGGCCTGATTCCCCCCAGCAGCCCTGCGGTTCACGCTCAGCTGCTCCGGGCCAGCTTCATGGGGGGAGATGCTGGCGAAAGCCCGACTGCCCCGTGTGCTCTGGCCCCCCATTCTTGNACGGGAGGGAAGGGACAAGGAAGCTGGCGTTAGTCGAGTGAGTGGTGGCCTGTGGGCCCAGCCGCCCACCTGCTGGAGGAAGGAGCCACGGGCGTGTTCGTTCCGTGGGGACAGCGGGCGATAAGTGCGGGGAGAGAGCAGGGTCACCGCCCAGGGGCCATGCGTCCCTCAGGCAGGCGATCGACCACCGAGGACCTCCAGGGCCAGTCCTGCTTGTCACCTGTTACGCCAGGGGCGTTATTAACGGCGCTCAGTCTTCCTTCTGAGCTTGGGGCGTAACTTACAGTTCTTTCCTCCCGGCAGCCCCCGCCCCTCCCCCTTCCCTCAGGGTCCACTCTCCCCGCTGACCACCACCCTCCGGCCACGGCGTCTCCCTCAGTCCCGAGGGCAGCCCACCTCAGGGCCTGTGGAGCAGGCCTGCCCTCCGCCTGCTCTGCCGGCCCTGTCCCCAAGCCGGCCTTGAACCTTCTCCTCAAAGGGGCCCGAGGGAGCTCCAATCACACGACACCGCACCGTGAACTCCCCTGGACCTGAGCTCTTCCCCATCAGTTACTTTATTCTGTCTCCCTCACCAGACTTTAAGGCCAGCAAGTCTGCCGTCCGTGGGCCCCGGGACAGCACCGACCAAGCAGGGACCAACGAACAGTGCTGAGCGAAGGAAAGGGCGGGCTGACCCCGGGTCTCCAGGCTCACGAGGCCGACCTCTATCTCCACACGTCTAGGATCAGCCAACATCCGGGCGCGAGTAAGAGCTCAGAGGAAGGAATGTCTAGGTTAAAAGCAGAAGTGGGGCTTGGCGGCGTTCACAGCAGAGAAGGATGGTCCGTGAGTGCCAGGAAATGGGGGTGCTGATGCGGCAAGCTTTCTGGAGGAGACCCTCCTGCCTGGCCCCGGCAGGTAACTGCAGGTGACAGTTTTGCAGCTTTACCAGGACACGGATTTCAATCTGGGGATTCAGGGGCGCCTGGGTGGCTTAGCCGGTTAAGCGTCCGACTTTCGCTTAGGTCATGATCTCGCGGTTCGTGGGTTCGAGCCCCGCGTCGGGCTCTGTGCTGACTGCCAGCTCGGAGCCTGGAGCCTGTTTCAGTCTGTGACTCCCTCTCTCTCTGACCCTCCCCTGCTCACGCTCTCTCTCTCTCCTAGAAATAAATAAAAAAAAACTTTAAAAAAAATATTTAAAAAAAAAAATCTGGGGATTCAAACCATCACCCACATGGACACTCCCCTGGGCAGAGGCAAACGTTATTTCTCAAGAAAAGTGGCTCCTCAAGAAAGCTGATGCCTAGTGCTGATAGAAGGTGGGGACACACCTCATAACATGACGGCTGCACAGAAGCTGGGGATGAAGTAAGACACAAAAATTGGGGCTCTGCTGAGGTTTGAATTTCTAATGTGAGCTTGCCTGCCATGTTTTATAGAGAAAGAGGGACGTAACGACTCCCCACACCATTCCAGCAAGGGCTCCAGCCTGAATTTGTTTTAATAGCTTTATAAATGGCTCGAGTCCTATATTTATAGGATCCTAAAGAGCCTGAAGAAGTCAGTCAGTCTTTCCTGAGTGTTCTGGGGGAAATTGACAGCTTTGGTGGCATTCACGAATTAAGGGCATCACAAAGGTCTCAGGACAAATCCTTCATGAATGTCAAAGGTCTAATACACGGCAAGAAGGAATTGCCATTTTCAGAGACCCAGAATATGCTCAACTGTGAAACGGCACTGAGTGTGGTTTAATCTTTTAAGCTTTTGATAACGAAAGTCTTTTTAAGCCCATGGCAAATGTCTTGGGCTTATTACAAACTTTAATCATATCTGTTCTTAACTGAGAAAAAAAAACCCTTCATCAGAGATTTCCAGATGTACACGAGCATTCACTCCCCATAAAGTCCCTGCGCCGGGAACAAGCCATTCTCCCAGACTCTCTGGGCCCAGCACGGGCACACAGTAGGGCCACAGCGAAAACCTAGAGGCTGATATCAGGTCTTCTCCAGCGTGTCAGAGGTTATTAGGTTTTGTTACTTAGAAGTCAACAAAGGAGATCTCCAAATAGCTTAAAACTGAGGCTTTCCATAAATCTGGCCAGCACTCCTACTCAACCTTCATAATCAATTCATTTTGTTGCTGTTTTAATGTTCATTTGTTTATTCATTTTTTAGTATTTTTTTATTGTTTAGTTTGAAAAAGATACAGAGAGCAAGTGGGAGAAAGGAAAAGAGAGAAGGAGACAGAATCCCAAGTAGGCTCCACGCTGTCAGCACAGAGCTCCGCACGGGGCTCAAACCCACACACCGTGAGATCATCGCCTGAGCCAAAGTTAGACGCTTAACCAACCAAGCCACCCAGGCGCCCCTAATGTTTATTTATTTTTGAGAAAGAGATACAGAGAGACAAAGAACACAAGCAGGGGAGGGGCAAAGAGGAAGGGAGAGAGAGAACCCCAAGCAGGCNCACCCAGGCGCCCCTAATGTTTATTTATTTTTGAGAAAGAGATACAGAGAGACAAAGAACACAAGCAGGGGAGGGGCAAAGAGGAAGGGAAAGAGAGCACCCCAAGCAGGTTCCACACTGTTAGCGCACAGCCCCACCTGGGGCTTGATCCCACAAACCGTGAGATCATGACCTGAGGATGAAGTCAAGAATCAGACGCTTAACTGACTGTGTGCCCCCAGGATCAATGTGAAGGAGCACGCATCCCAGAGAGATTGCACTCGGAGCAAGATTTGAGGCCACAGATCAGAGGTAGGGAAACTTTCCTGTCCCAACTTAGGGGGGCGCCCTCGGGGTCCCTCCCCAGATTCCCCCCGACACATTGGTTTTCCTGTCTTGACCCGGAAACTGGGACAAGCACAGAAAACCAGATAAAAGGGTGTGCATCCAGTGTCATTTATGAAAGCAAGAAAGTAAACACAACCAAAAAACCCAAGACGACACCTGTCAGATTGAGGTACGTCCTACATACCATTCGGCCGCGGCAGCCCCTCGACAAAGACATTCGTAGGATGCTGCTGACGACAGCAGAGTGTACAGAACAGAAACAGGTCTGTAGATGCCTAGGTGCCTAAATTTTAAGTGTGTATAACATTATAAATCGGCCTAGAGAGGTCAATAATTGATCATTTTATGTACTAATTTTGCTCTTTGGTATTGTGGGTTTTTTTTTTAATCATAACATAGTTTCCTTATATGAAAATGAGTAATTATTTAAAAAGAAAGAACACTGTTGAGCAACATCAGCAAAGATGGTGGAGAAATCTCTCCTCCATAAAAGCAACAACTAGAAAAGTAGTCAGGGCCAACTTTTCCTGACTCTGTAAACAACCAAATGGCTGCGGCAACACAGGGAACATTTATCCAAGAAAAAAAGGCTGAATCTCTGTGAGAGAGTCTCACTCTGTCTCCAGTAGCTGCTCCTCTCCTCCTGCCCTGCAGTGGTCTTGAACTCTAAGAGTGTGCATTTCTCGGTGAAGACTGGCCGCCTGGCAGTCAGCGGAGGGAAAACCCGCATTTCCTCGTTCCTGGAGAATTGCCGTCATCTGACCTGTCTGCTGGTCCCCAGAGTCCCCAAGGCAAGGCTGGCTGTGCCGGATGTGGGTACAGCTCGCCCAGCACAAAACGTCTTTTTCCCGGCTGCATCTGTGGACACCAATACTGCCTTTCGAGGGCAAGACTTTCATTTATCTTCAGACCAGTCCTGCCGAACACCCTATGGAGTTCTTTACTGGCAAAAGCGAATAAAAAAAATCAACATAGAAGCCAAAACATTAAGTAAACTAAAAGTCTGATGGTACCAGATCCAGTCTGACTCCAGCGAATGTCGGGGGCGCCTTTCCAATGCGCAGCGGAGAGGCGGGGCCCAGGAGGCAGGATGGGGCGATCCCGCCGCCCGTCCCCTGGGGCCGCAGTGGCCCGGACAGCACCCGGCGGCTATGCGAGGCCCCCGGCTCAGCAAGCAGGAGGCAAGGCAGCCTTGCACGCACCTGCCATGAACACACCAGCACGTACAGAACTGCCAACGTGCCCCAGGCCCCTCTCGTCAGTTCCCATGATCACCCCCACCCCCACTCAGTGGGGCAAAGGATGCTCTTAGAGAGCCGATAGTGGTCGGTCACTCCTTTCTTTGCGAAAGGCTCCCCTCTCTCTCCCCACAAGCCACCACTCTGGCTGGCTGTCTTCCCACCTTGATGGCCACGCCGTGTTGTGGGCCACATGCTGGCCCCTTGCCATGTCCCCACCTCTACATGTCCGTGTGCCCCAGGACCCACCCCTCAATGCCCTCTGTCCACACCTGCTCAAGTGACCTCCTCTGTCCCATGAGACACTGAGGCCCGACTGCTGCCGGCTCGGGATTTCCGTATGCGGCCTCGCCTCCTCTCCTGCACTCCAGGCTTGCTTCCCAAGCTTCCTTCAGGACGTCCCCACCTGGGTCCCCATCAGGCGCCTCAACCCCAGCATGTGCACAACTGAGCTCCCGCTGAAGCACAGACAGGCTAAGGGACGGAACCAAGATGTGGCCGAGGCCACGCTCTGAACCCGACATTCACGGGTCAGCGCGGGTCAGCCAGGCACCTGCCTCTACCACATCCATGGCACGCCCGACACGGAGGAGCAGTGACGAGGGCCGCGGGGGCCACACCTGCCGAGCCCGGTCCGGTGAGGGCGGGGGATGTGAAACAGGCACCTGAGACGACTGGACACACATTATACTTGCTTCTGTGTGCAGCCTCGCAGCACATCCGGGTTACTTATGTGGCTTTTCCCTAACGGTAGTCATTCAGCCCGCGAGCTGGAGGCATTCTCACCCACAGAGAAAGAGAACTCTGGGGCGCCTGGGTGGCTCGGTCGGTTAAGCGTCCGACTTCGGCTCAGGTCATGATCTCACGGCTCCTGGGCTCGAGCCCCACATCGGGCTCTGTGCTGACAGCTTGGAGCCAGGCACCTGCTTCGGATTCTGTATCTCCCTCTCTCTCTGACCCGCCCCTGCTCATGCTGTTCCTCTCTCTCTCTCAGAAATAAATAAAACATTAAAAAAAAAAAAAAGAACGAGAACTCTGCTGAGCTCAGCCACGGAGAGGACTGTCCCTCGTTCCACTTTTTCCAGACACAAACTCAGAAAGTGCCTGCTGACTCGCACAGTACATGGTAGAATAAGCCACAGAGGAAGGGTGTGTGGGGTGGAGATCAGGAAAGGCTTCCTGGAGGCGGCATCTGGGCTGGGACCTACGAGCTGGGTCCTCGCCACCCAGGGCATGCAGTGGCCCCGGAACCTAGTTTCACTCCATGGAAGGAACGCGCGGGGGGATTTGCCTCAGCCGCCCAAACTGACCTGACTTCCAGCCCTGACTTCTACTTCTGACCAAGACTGAGTAATGCAGCCTGGGTTTTCCAACCCAAAACTAAATCAAAACAAAATCAACCTGTATTAGACAATGGTGGGGAGGCTGGGAGGGACAGGGATCTGTGCAGGACAGGAATCAAAGTGAGTCTTGCAAATGCCCTGATTCCCGCCTCTGGAGTCGCTGGGCTGGGACCCGGGGAGGAGCCAGGAAGAGCCTGGAACGGAGCCTGAGTTAAGAAGGTGAAGGGGGAGCCCACAGCCCGAGTCTGCAACGTAGAGCTTGGGGGAGGGGTGGCCCAGACAGAGAACCCAAGACCTGCAGAGCCAGAAGCTGCATTTAAACCTAAGTAAGGGGGTGCCTGGGGGGCTCGGTCAGTTGAGCATCCAACTCAGGCCGAGCTCAGGTCGTGATCTCACGGTTCATGAGTTCTAGCCCCGCATCAGGCTCTGGCCTGTTTGGGATTTTCTCTCTCTCCCTCTCTTTCTGCACCTCCCCCACCCACTCTCCCTCACCCCCACCCATAAATAAACTCAAAAAAAAACAGTTTAAACCTAAGTAAGAATCACATGCAACGCAAACAGTCTGAATATCCTACTTAAAGGCAAAAATTCTCAGCACAGATAAGAAAGTGAGACCCAACGCTACGCTGCCCACAAAACACATACTTTGACTATAAAGACACAGAGAAATACAAGGGGAAAGATGCATAAGATGAACCCATCGCAGCAAAGCCAAAGGCGCTCGTGAGCATCACACGGCAGGTTTCTGAGCCAAGAACCTTCTCAGGGATCACGGGTGATCTCAGAGTGACAAAGGGGATGCCTTCATCAGGAGGGCGGAACAATCCTAAGTATTTGTGAACCCATTAAGAGGATCCAGACCGTAAAGCCACACCTGACAGAGAGAAGAAACGGAGAAACCTCAAGGTGCCCTTGAAGATCTCAAAGCCTCTCTTGAGGAGCTGACAGAACAAGGAAGGTGTGCAAGGGAGTGGAAGACACGAGCACCACGCTCCGGCCGCCAGACCTGCTGGACGTTTATAGAAACCCTGCCCAGGACCGTGGTCTTCCCACGTGTACGTGCACGCGGGCTTCGAGGCAGGTCCTCCTAAAGGGGACTGCGCTCCAGTCACAGAAAACATGCTCTCTGATCAGAGTGAAATAAAACTGGGGATTAGGAACAAAGAGCTCCCTAGAAAAGTATCTGCATCTTTAGAAACTAAAAACAAAAACAAAAAACTTCTGACTAACCCACAGTTCCAAGAAGAAGCCAAAAGGGAAATTAGAAAGTATTTTGAAGTAAATAAAAATACAATGTATCAAAATGGTGTTGGGGGAGATTTTACAGCACTGAATCTTCGAAAAGAAGACTGTCCTCAGATCAATCCCTCACATTCCCTCACAAGGCACTAGAGAAAGAAGAGCAAATTAAACCCAAAGAAGCAGAAGGAATAATAAAGATCAGGGCAGAAACCAGTGAAAACCAAAAATAGAAAAATGACGAAGGAAATCCTCAAAACCAAAAGCTTCTTTGGGAAGAGCAATAACATTGATAAAACTCTCACCAAACTGTCAGGGGAGAGAGAAAGTTCTAGAAAGAGAGGGCGAGAGACAGAGGGAGACAGAGAAATTATCGACATTGGGAAGGAAGACGGGTAAGATCCTCATCTGATTCTATGCCAACTACCAAGGCTCAGTCAAGAAAAAAAAAACATATAAAACTGGATTAGACCTTTATCTATTAAAGAAATAAAATTTGTAGTTAAAACGCTTCCCCTGCAGACAAAAACGCCTACAGCCCCAGACAGACACACTGACAACGAAGCGTGCAGGAAGTGGTCCCACGTCCGCACAAGCTATTTCAGGAAGTCGAAAGACAGAAGGAGGAGGGGGCACTTTAAAACCCCTGCTACGAAGCTAGGATTTACAGCGATATTAAAACCAGAAAAGATATTTGAATCAAAGAAAAATTAAAGGCAGATGGACCCCATGAACATGGATGTAAAATTATAAACAAGTTTAGCAAATCAAATCCAAGAATTCACGAAGATGACGCTACCCCATGACCAACGTGGGAGTGGCATCTGGAAAGCAATCCGTGCAATTCACGAAATCAACGCACGTAAAAACCCTCGGACGACCCCAGGGGACCAGCCTGCACCTACGGGAGCTCGACTGTCAGGGCTGGGAGGGGCCCACCGGGCTCCAGCCACCCACCAGTGGAGGCACCGGAGGGACCGAGGCTCGCGGAGACAGGAGCTGCCCCGGGTCACGGCGGACAGCGGAGAGCCAGCTGGCTGCCTTCTGGCTCCCACAAGTGTGTTCGCTCCGCTCCAAAAATAACGGGTGCTTTCAGGCAGCTTCAGCCTCAAGCAGACGCAGGGAGGGAAGAGACCCCCTTTCCCGCCACGTCTCGTCTCCAGAAGAAACCACTGCTATGTTCTCGGAGCCTTACTTCCAGACCCACGTCTATACAATCAGCCACTTACTCCGACTACGCTCTTCTGTCTTACGGAAGTGGGATCGCACCCCCGGGGCGCCTGCCGCTCGGGGCTCACACACTGGGCTCCTCGCCTTTAAGGGCCACAAATTATCTGAGAGTGACAGTCACATAACCCCCAGGAGTGGACACACAGGTGTTCCTTTCAGTCCTTTGGTCACAGCTGCAGGGACTGTCCCCCCCGGCCCCCCAGCACAGGCGGCGATGCTCCGTCTGCCCAGTCCCTGAAGGGGGTTCCTGAGCCAAAGCGGGGCTGACTGTGGCTCCGACAGGAATTCCGCTCCCCACTCCGCCTGCTTGCTGTTGCTTCCCGGACCACCGCCTCCCTGCTCTCCCGGGACGGAGGACGAGGTGTAGACGGGGCCGGGGATACGTGATTCCGGGGCCACCGCCTCCCTGCTCTCCCGGGACGGAGGACAAGGTGTAGATGGGGCCGGGGATATGTGATTCCGGGGCCACCGCCTCCCTGCTCTCCCAGGATGGAGGACGAGGTGTAGACGGGGCCGGGATCATACGGCTGAGAGGCTCCGCAGTGACAGACAGACTCGCCGTGAGAAAGCTTTTTCTCAGTCAGTCGCACGTTGGAACTGATCCTGAGGACGTGCGGACGGAGATGCGCAAGGCTGAGCTGTGGGGTCGCACACGCCCCTGTCGCTGCTGTGACCCCCCTCCCAGCCAGAACCGACCACAGGAGCTCGTGTGTGGGGAGCTTTGGCATTTGAGGGGCAGGAGGCGGAAACGGAGGAGCAAGGAGGGCTGGGTGCCAGGGGCGACACGCGGACGGCGGGGGCCCCCGTGAGAACGGCCCCCAGCCTGTCTCACACAAGAGTGACACTGGGCGGCCCGTTCTGATCGGCTATGAAATTTTTGTTTCAACTATTACGTCTTTTATTTCTACAATTTGCATTCAGCTCTTTCTTCTAGTTTCTGTTTCTCTGCTAAGATTCTCCATCTGTTCATTCATCTTGTCCTTTAAGACCCTGAATGCATTTCTAGCAGCTCAAATCTATTTTGGTTTTGGACGTGGTACTTTAGGACCTGCTCCCGGCTCCTAACTTGGTCTCTCTGGACTTTCAAGGAACCATCGTCGTCCTCACTGAGGGCTCTCTGTGGACGGGGCTGGGTCCCCTGCACCCCCCGACCTCCAGCGTCATCGTCGAGGGCTCTCCGTGGACGGGGCTGGGTCCCCTGCACCCCCCGACCTCCAGCGAGGAGCTGGGGGATGGGGGCAAGGAGGGCTATGGGGGAGGGGCAGACAAGACAGGGAATCACCCGGAAGCCTTGATCGTCACACGGGAAGGATGTCCAGATATCCGGATTTCTGAACCAAAGGGCATTTGGGACTTAGAGACTCCGTGATGTCTGAGGACCCGTATGAGCGAACAGAAAGGCCAGGTGCCACGTGGGTTTCACCGGAAGGAGGGGGTGAAGAGGGAGCGAGGAAAACAAGACCAGTGGCTCGGAGGGTCACCCAGGAGCACATGCTCCCTTGTGTCCCCTGGACGTCGCCTGGCTTCACTCACCACACATGCAGGAGGTGCTTAACAAATGCTCTTCGGGACGGTGAGGTCCCTGGTTGACCGTGAGCTGGGCAGGGCTCCTCCCCTTGAGGGTTCCCAGTGCAGGGGACCCCCTCCCACTAAATTCTGAGCCAGTGCCGCCCCCCC
>NW_027528865.1:602133-637171 GCF_008692635.1 Crocuta crocuta | reverse complement strand
TCAAAATTCATAGCTTGAAGCCCTACCCAGATCTGTGGCCATGTCAGGAGACGGGGCCCCTGGGGGGGATTAAAGTTAAGAGATGTTAAAGGCACGGCCCCCACCTGATCGGACCAGTTTTCTTAGAGGAGACCTCGACGTTTCCAGGCCTCGCCTCGTGCACAGAGGAAAGGTCCCGGGAGGACATGGTGAGAGGTGACTGCAAGCCAGGAGGGGGACCCTCAGCGTAAACCAGAGCTCAGACCTCCAGCCTCCAGAGCTGTGAGGAGAGAATACCTGGTGGCTAAGCCGCCCCGTCTCCTGGTACCGCAGCCCGAGCCAACCAGTACCATTAGCCTCCCTCTGCCGACCCCCACCCACCCCCGGCTGGGCCAGGGCCCTCCTCGCGGCCCCTCTCCTACCCTCCTTCCCCTGCGCGCACCCTGACACGGCCTGGACACCTTTCTGAAGCGGCGGTCAGGACCTGTGGGTCCGCGGTTTCCACGCACGTCCTCCGGGGGGGGGACGTGCATCAGGGCGTCTCAGAGCATGCAGCCCGCCCGACACCCGGGCTTCAGGAAGGGGAATCACACAGGCTCTTGGCTTGTGCACGTCCGGGGACTGGTCCCTCAGTCCTGAACCTGCATCTTGGGGGTCCTTCCTCCCCTACCTGCCGTGGGCGGGGCCCTGCCTGAACCACCGTGTTCACAGCACAGCGAGGGTTTGCTGATGAATGACGGGTGACGCCCCCAGCAGCAGAGAAGACCTGCGTTCAAAGTGGCCCCTTCCCTCCCCTCTTTGCCGCGATCAAAACGGGACACTAGGGGTCCCCACTTCACCAGGCTGCCATGGGGACCAGGCGGAGACAGCCTGGCAAACCACCAGGCAGGAAGTAATGGCTCAAAGAAAATACAGCTCAGCTGCCGTAGGCGATCACCGGGTCTGTGAGCCCCTCCCCCACAGTGGCTGCTCTGTGCCCAGAGATTCACCCAGGCCTGACACTCCACCACAAAGGCCACCAGGTTGTCCCAAAGGCCTGTCCTCCAGAGCACCGGCCTCCCAGCGACCTTCTGCAGCGCCACCTGGTGTCCGTGGGGGGGAATGGCCGGGGTTCCAGAGCCTGGCCTTGGGCCCAGGCAGGGAGCAGGTGCCCCGTGAATGCAGCCCCAGGAGGGGACAGGGGAGTCCCAACTCCGCACAGGGGACTTCACAGGATTCATCGCAAGCAGCTTTTCAAACGCCCTCTACTACATTTGAAACAGGATTCAATGAACACAGTGCATTTCAGCTTTTGCTTTTCACAAACGTGTCCCCTGGGAGAGGGTCCCCAAGCCCCCAGGGGGTCACCTCCTCTTTCAGCTCAGCCACTGCAGGAAGTGCTCAGCCTCACCTCTCCCCACACCCAAGTCCACGTCCGTCAGCCCAGTGTCCTAGGACTTCCCACCCAGACACGTCCCCTTTTTTTGACGCCTTGCCTTCACGCTGATAGACAGCTTTTCAACGTTGGCCAGGAGCCCCTCGGACAGTCTGGTTTATCCTTAGAACCCAGAGCTGGGACATCAGGGTCACCTCCCAGCCACCCCACCCCCGACACACTCGTGTTCTCAGGGACGTGCCGGCTCCAGGTGTCCCTCCCAGGATTCCTTAGGTCAGGCTGCAGGAGATGTTAACACTTACACGGTGGCTATGTCATGTCATCCTTCCTTACCATCTTTTAAAAATTTTTAAATACTTATTTTTGAGAAAGAGACAGAACACGAGGGGGGGAGGGGCAGAGAGAGAGGGAGACTCAGAATCTGAAGCAGGTTCCAGGCTCCAAGCTGTCAGCACAGAGCCCGACGCGGGGCTTGAACCCACGAACCGCGAGGTCACAACCTGAACCAAAGTCAGATGCCCAACCGACTGCGCCCCCCAGGCGCCCCTTCCTTACCAGTTCCCTGTACGTTTTGTGGCGTTTACAATATACTTGTGTGGTGCCACTCATACAGTTTACAAATAACGCACACAAACCCAGGGTGTGCTGTTTTGTCCTCGGCTGCGGGGCGCACCACCGGAAAACTTTATGAGCTTCTCTCTATACGTAGGCTAGAAATGCCAGTCTGGTCACGCCCCCCCCCGACAGCTGTTTGATAGGTGCCCCGTCCTCAGGGCAAAGCCTAGTCACTGACGTCACCCCCGTGGAAGCCAGCGCAGCGGCCCTGTCTCCGTTCCAACTATCATTTGGCTTCACAAGAGTGTCATGGACCCCAGGTCGCCCTCATCTGCTCAGGACAAAGGAGTTCAAGGGCAAGTCCGAGAAGCAGGTCACGGAGCTCCCAGAACTGTCCCCACTGCCCAGGTGACGCAGTCCAGGAGGAAGAAGTTCTGGGAGGGGTGGGGGCTGCCCTGCAGCCCTCAGGGATCACTCCCTCCTCTCAGCTCGCTGGGGTGAGTTGCCAGGGTGCCCTCGAGACTCACCCACTCGGGGGCCAGGTGCTCGCTGCTTATTTACTGACTTTCCAAAACAGATGCAATTTGACAAACAGGGTCTTTTTGGGGGCATTTGGGGGGGGGGGCATTAGCAATATTGGCTAGTGACGCCATGCTGGTGTCCTTGGCCTTGTCGGGTTACCTGGGAACTGGGAAAGTGACAGAGAATAAGACCCTCTTGTTAACCCGTCGCTCCACGAACAGAGACCCTCCCTCACGCGCACACGGGGCCCCCGCAGCCCCGCCAGCTCCCTGAGTGCGCCCGCCTGTGCCAAGTCTCGGAGACCCTGCGCGCCTGTCAAGTTCTTCGTTCTTCAAACCCCCGGTAAACTCCGCTGCCGTCCCCCTGACACTCGCCCACCCCCATCCTGCTCCCAGCCCTGGTTTCAGGCTCTATCATGTTCTGTTGTCACCTGCTCAGGATGACTGGGTCCTCAAGGCAGGGAGGGCACCTTTCAAAAATGGCCTTTGTCTATTTACATATATTAAAGGCCAACAGGCTCATTCTGAAAAGCAGAGCAGCAGAGGTAAGGAACTGGGACAACGATCTTCAAGTGCCTGCAACCCCTTCTGCCCTGGGTGGCTGCCGGCAGAACTCCTCTCCCCGCCCCCCCATCCCCGGGACGGGTGTTGAAGGTCCTGGGGGAATGGGCGCTGCCCGCTCTGCCCGGGGAGGGGAGCCCACCCAGCCCTCGCTGGTCTTCCCACCCACGGTCAACATGCAAAAGGCACATGCGTATCAACCTGGCATTTACTCCTAGGACTTCCTCCTAGAGATGCGTCCACAAGGCTCCCTGACACGGGAAACAGACGAACCAGACCTGGTGCGTCACGCTGGGGACAGTGATGGGACAGTGACCCCGACGTGCACAGAACCCTCTCTCTCGGTCTCTCGCACGGCCTGTGCGCCTGCAGGAGGTGCGCTCACTCCATCTCGCCCAGGCGGCCGCAGCTGCCCTTGCTCCTCAGCCCTGCGGCCTCTGGCAGCTCGCAGGGGGGAGGCTCTGCCCTCACACGCGGGCACTTCCCTCCCCATTAGCCCTGGACACTGGCAAACCGCGGTTTATTTCCAGATCTGGTTAGGAAGGAAACACACAGTAAGAAAACAACAATAGCCCTGTTCTCCTTAAGTCTGTCATAAGCACAAAATAATGCAACCTCCGCACATCCAGGAGAAAGACGGCACCCAACGCTTCTGAAGATGACGTTCCTTTGCACTCTTCCCAAAGTTTAAGATAACAAGGACTACTGTAGTTTTTACTGTTTTCCCCCCAAAGAACTGGAAAGAAACATGGGAAAGAGTGAGCTCCCACACTGCTCTGGGAAGCACCTCACCTCCTACTCAGTTTTCTAGAACTTGAACTAGATGCCATGGAAGACGCACAGTGGGCGTGTTTTCTGCACAGACCCGGGGCTCCGGGTAAAAGGCCCCAGCCCAGGGCAAAGAAATGTGCATTTGTTGTGTGTTGGGGCGGGGGGGGCATTTGGCATTCCTGCTTTACGCTGAAATAATTTGTTTAATACACATATACATCATTTTTATATTTCCAACTTTCATCAGCTGTTTTGCCTAAGACATAATTGGCTGGTCCCGATCCCATTGGGTAAGAAAATACCTACTTTCTCTTATTTATTCTTCCTTCCTTATAACATAGAACATGGTTGGGGGGGGGCTATTTTACATAGGTAACAGAACGACAATCCTCAAATTCTGTCACTTCACAACACCTTGACTGCTCCAGAGCTGGAACATTCTGTCAAATGCATGTGTCCACCGCGGATATGGGATAAAACTTGTTTAACTGGTCCCCAACTGACGCCCACTCGGAGGGTTTCCTGTCACAATTAACACACAGTGAACATCCAGGTGTGTCCCCATCAGGGTCTCTCCACTGCAGGCAGCCCCGCCCCTCTGTGGGCATCCAGCAGCCTCCGGGGACAGTTCTGGATGTCGCGGCTGGGGGGCGGGCTGCTCCCGGCTCCGAGGCCGGACAGGCCAGGGGATGCTGCTGAATACCCGACAGCGCATAGGACACGCCCACAGCAGGTGACTACCCGGCCCCAGATGGGACACTTGCACGCCGGAGAAGCGCTCGTGCAGATAAACCATCAGGCGCGATGCTGGGGTACAGGGCGACGACCTCCTGAAGCCCCGTTGCCGGAAGGGGGAGCACGAGCGCTGAAAATTCCAACAGTTCTTTCGGGAGGTCACGTCCATTTGTGGCTACCCCGAAGCGCACGAGAGCGCGGACATCCCGTCCCTGGGTCTCGGCACGCTGTCCTGTGCTGCCCGGGATCCGAGGGCCCAGGTTGCTCACCTCTGCCATCTTGGGCTTCTCTTCTGACCTTTACTGTCCCCATAGAATAGCGTTTGGGGCACTCACGCCTCACGGATTGCTGACGGGCCGTCATCAGCCTCCGCCCGGGGCCCAGCGCAGCCGGGAACAGTCCCCGTGGCTGTTTTACCTGCCCTCACTGACGACCTGTAAGGGCTCGCTGCGGACACGGCCAGCGACGCAGCAGGGCGTCGCTCCCTGAGAACACAGCAGACGTGAATGTGGGCTTTGGAGCGGGGACGACACACCCCGGCAGGCAGTACGAGCTGCGGGCAAGGGGGACAAGCTGCTGCCCGTCCTGCCCACGTCCTCGGCCAAGCCCGAGACAGTGCCTCCCCCTGCCCCCCTCGGAGGCCCCGCCCACTGCCATCGTGGCTGGGGCAGATCTGGTGCCTGGTAGGCACCTGCTACGTGTCAGCGACGCTAAGTAAAGGGATCCCGGACACCTGCTGTCACAGGTACGTGGGCGTCAGGATCTGGGGGCTCAAACAAATGTTCCTCGTTCTCATGTGAGGAAGATGAAGGAGGACGCACATGATGGCGGCCACCACGGGAGCCCTGCGGGCGGTCACGGGGGACGGGTGGTCACGGGGGACAGCTCATCAGTTTCCTGGCAACCTGACCAGGGGTCCCAGCTGTCGCCATGAGGAGGCTACAGCCTGGGGATCCCTCCCACCCCAGGTCAGGGACAGGTGCGGCCGGAGGCCTTCTTGGGGCTTTTCTCCCCCGTGCAAATGGCCCCTCGGCCTGTCCCCGCCAGGCAGGGCACCTCGTGTCCTTGTTCCAGCCACGCCCACGCCCAGTGACACAAATGTATCGGTTTCACTTCCCAGCGGAGAACAGACACGCCTGTTCGGCTGCAGGGACTTTGTCACTCTTGTTAAACTAACAAATTAGCAGAGGGAATGAGGATCAGATCAGCTACAGAACGTCCATCGGAGGTGAAGTTCATTCCGGTCCGGGTCCCCTGTTCCTGCCTGCTCGGGGACACGGCGACAAGGTGGTCACTGTCACACCACTCGCCCAGCACAATGAGCCGGGACTCCACTGGGTGACCCTCTCTTCACCTCCATCTTACAGATGGTGTAGCGTAGGCACAGAGAGGTTAAGGGAGTCAGCCAAGGTCGCAGAGCTAGAAAGGGACACATCGGGACAGGTGGAGTGACTGCAGAAATCTGCGCCCGGAGAGAGGGCGCACCTGAACGCACAGTCAGCCTCAAGCATGAAACTCCCGATGCTACAGACCGAATGTGATGGTTTAGGGGGTGGGGCCTTTGAGGGGGGCTTAGCTCACGAGGGTCGAGCCCCTTACAAAAGAGACACTAGACTGCTTGCTCCCCCGTCCCTCAGGCACATGAGGACACAGCCAGAAAATGGCCACCCGCTAAGCAGGAAGGGGCCCTCAGTGGACTTTAGATCTGCTGGCACCTTGACCTTAAACTCCCAGCCTCCCGAAGCGTCAGCAATACAGGTTTGGTGGCTTCAGCCCCTCAGTCCACGGTATCTTGTCGCCGCAGCCCAGACTAAGACACCCCACATGGGTGAAGTGGGGGGACCGGTCCCTCACAACACGGAGCATGGCCAGGAGGCACCTGCGTGTCCCGTCTCCGCACGTTCACTGCCGTGACTCGGGCAGAGACCGTGAGCAAGAGAGGACTCGTGGCTCAGGTGCCGGAAGACGACCTGGGACCGTCTGCTCTCCCGCACTGCTGACCCCGTCTCCTGCAGCCCTGCTTGCTGGGGGCCCCTCTGCCCCTTGCCGCCCCCACCCCCGTCACTTGGCAATCTCCTGAGCACCTGGTAAGTGTCATCTGCTGGGCTGGTGCAGGGAGAGTGGCACAAATCAGACAGATGTGGTCTCTGAGTTCAGAACTGGAGAAAAGATACAAAACAAACTCCTTGACAGGTTTTAAACCTGAATTTTGGGGTGGCGACAGCATACAAAACTGTTGCTAGTAAATTCACCTCTAAGGGAGGAGAATTTGCTTTCCAGGTCTGAATTGAGGAGCCCGGAAGTTACCATCCTGTTCTAACACCAAGTAAAAAGCCAAACAGACTGAAAATTGCTACTTCCTCTTGGATCCACAAGGCAAGGAGGATGTGGGGACAGTCTCTGCCCAAGACTGGAGACCAGTGAACACAGAGCCTCCCACGTGGGCTCCAAGGGAGCCAGGCTGGGTTGTAGGGGGAGGGGGGACCGGGAACCAGAACGGTGACTGAGGACTTGCTGGAGGCTCAGGTGGACAAGCTGACAGATAAAAGCTACAAGTCCAGGGGCACCTGGGTGGCTCAACTGGTTAAGCTCCGACTCTGGGTTTCAGTTCTGGTTATGATCTCGTGATTTGTGAGATCGCGCCCTACATGGGGCTCTGCACTGTCAGCTGCTTGGGATTTTCTCTCTCCTCTCTCTCTCTCTGCCCCCTCCCTGCTCACACACACTCTCTCTCTCAAAATAAACAAATACTTTTTTTTTTAAGCTACAGATCCAGTCCTAGAGGCCCCCATAAAGCTGTGCATTTTACCACCGAGAGTTTGACCAGGTTCCCACACTGAATGTCTGAAAAGGAACCCCCTTCTGCTTCCTTCCAGCAAGGGAGGCACAAGGAATCGTCCCAAAATACCCCAGAGCACTCTGTTCTCCTTCACAAAGTTTTCCCCGGGGAAAACCAGTTAACCAGAGCCTAACCCACTAGGGTAGCATCAGAGCCTCACTGACCTGGTGGAAGCAAAAGCCCCAACTCCAGCCCCCAAGAGCCATCCTGTCCCATCTGAGGTGGAGAAGAAAACTGAAAATCACTTGTGAGGGTCACAGCCCAGAGGCACGGCTCCCTGAAACACAGAGACCCAGTCACAGGCTACAGAAACCCCCCCGCCCAAGCCTCACCCCCATGCTACTGAAGCCCAATTTAAGGTGGTTCCTTCCAGCCAGGGCATCACGTCCAGCTATCAGGAAGTTCTCGTCAGGCATGCCAAAAGGCAAAAATCACAATTTGAAGAGACAGAACTGCAAAACCAGGCACGGCAGGGATGTGGGAATGGTCAGATCAGGAATTAAAAGCCACCTTGATTACTAATATGCTGAGGGCACTGATGGATAAAGTAGATGGTTCACAAGAACAGACGAGCAATGGGAGCAGGGATGGAAATCCCAAGAAAGAACCAAGAAGAAAATCTAGAGATCACAAACCCTGTGACAGAAATGAAGAATGCCTTTGATGAGCTCATTAGTGGAGTGGACCCAGCTAAGGAAATAATCTCTGAGCTTGAGGACATCTCAATAGAACCTTTAAAAACTAAAAAGCAGAGGGGGAAAAACACCCTGAAACGAAACAATAGAACAGAATATCTAAGGATCGAGGAACAATGACAAAGGATGTAGCAGTCACGTAATGGGAGTATCAGAAGAAGAAGGAAACAAACAGAAGAAATACTTGAAACAATAACAGCAGAGAATTTCTCCAAATTAATGTCAGACGCCAATCCACAGATCCAGGAACCTCAGAGAACGGTAAGCAGGATACATGCCAAAACAAACAAACAAACAAACAAACAAAAAACAAAAAAACAAAAACAACACTTTGGCATAACATCTTCAAACCACAGAATCAAAAATAAAGAAAAAGCATTCTGTAGGAAGCCAGAAAAAAAACATCTCCAGAAGAACAAAGAATCACATCTAACTCCTCAGAAACATGCGAGTAAGAAGAGAGCAAAATGAAATATTTAACATGTTTAGAGGGAAAAAAATCCATCAAACTAGAATTCTGTATCCTGAGTAATTACTCGTCAAAAGTAGAGAAACACACACTTACTAAGACAACAGAAATGGAGGGAATTTGTTGCCCATAGACCTGCCTTGCAAGAGATGTTAAAAGAAGTGAGTTTTATTTTTTTAGAGAAGGAAAACATCGTAGAGCAGAAACTTGTATCTGCACAAAGTAAGGGAGAGCATCAAAGAGGAAATAAGTAAAGGTGAAAGAAAAACTTTTATTTTTCTTATTCTTAATCTAACAGATAATAGGTTGTTCAAAGTAATAGCAACAATGTATTCAATTACTTAGGCTTATGTAAATATCACACAAAATATATTTGTATGCCTGTTATACATCTTACGTGAGTTTATATGTGATGAAATGAATGACAGCAATGACACAAAGGACAGAGGAAGGACTCAGGGTGATCTCGTCACTATAAGGAACTCATGCTACCTGTGAAGTCATCTACTGTTATTTAAAGATCAATTTAAAAAAGATTATTTAAAGTCATCTAGTGGTCTTAGCTTATATGTAATCTATAAACTCAAGGACAACCATGGGGAGGAAATGTATAACTGATACGTAAAGAAAGGAGAGACAATGAAATTACAACAAATCCTGAATTAAAATCACAAAAGGTAGGGATCACCGGGAAGGTGGCAGAGGACGACGCTAAGCCTACCTGTCCCATGGATATGACTAGAAAACACTCACACTCACATCAGCATAAGAAATCCAGAAAGCAAAAGACTCTGGCAGAACAGACTCCACCACTAAATGTGGAAAAGAGCCCCCATCAATGAAGCTAGGAAGCCAGAGCCGTGTGGGCCGCAGGACTGTATGTGGGAGGGAGGAACCCACAAGTGCGGACAAGGGAAACACAATCATGCCAGGAAGACGATTCCCCATAGCATTTGGCTTTGAAAACCAGAAGGGTCAGATTTCTTGAGTTTTTAAAACCAGCATGACTTAAAACCTGGGATTTTGAAAATCAGCTGGCCAGAGAAAACTGAGTCCCAGCCCATAAAGACACACAACAAACAGTCCACAGAGATACAGCGGACTGTAGAGATAGAAGACTGTGCAGATAGAAGCAGCAGTGTGAGAAACTCCCGGGTCATCATGGAGGGAGTGTTTGTTACTCATCTCAGAGCATCTTCTGGAAGGATGGAGATTGCAGGAAAACCGTCTAGGAGCCAAGGAGCTGGCAGGAGCTCTCTCCTTCTCCACCCCCAGCATAAATACGCGGCCACCTGCGGGCGCCAGCACAGCACCAACACTCCCTTCCTAACTTACCTACCCCAGCTCTGCTCCTGGCGTGCTTCACTGAATCTGCCCCTCCAGCTAGCCTGCCTCAGTCCCAGGACCGCAAGTCCCCTCCTCCAGAAGACCAATGCAAACCTTGCTAATACTACATCTCACCCCACTTGCTTTGTAGATCCATCCCCTCTAACACACTCCTGGCTGGAGCCCATCAAAGTGGTGCCACAAGCGCGGCAGTGTGCAAACAGCCCCGACGGGGACCAGCACCACTTTCTGTCCCCAGGAAGAGGGAAGAGCACCACAGACACACCAGTCAGATTTGCAGCCCCAGCAGTGGGCTGGGGGCAGACACCTGGTGTGACTGCAGGCCCCGCCCGCAAACGAAAGCATCTCGGGGGACAACACACAGGGAGAAGGCTACTGCTTCTCTGGCAAATCCCTGGTCAGACTCAACTCAAGCCCAAGGAGGCCCCAGGCTGGCCCACTGACAACACAGGAGCCAAACGCCGCCCACAACATGTAAAGAGAATCATTGCAGATGATAGGACCGAAGGAAAAAGCGGCTCAGCCACAACAGTAGAGTGCATGCAACACACATGGGCGACACCCCGAGGCGTCAGGTCCTGGTGACCAGGGGACACTGCACTGCAGGATGCCACAGGACCTCTTCTTCCTAAGGCCACAACATTCAAGAGAAGGAGATGATGTGCACTTCATTAAAAGGAGAAACAGAGTTAGACAAAATGAAGACACAGTGGAATTACCCCAAATGAAAGAACAAGACAAAAACCACAGCAAGACACCTAAGCACAATGGAGATAAGGGCCATGCCCGATAGATTATTTAAAATAATGATCATAAGGATTCACACTGAACTTGAGAATACAGGACCTGAGACCCTTAACAAAGAAATAAAAAAAAAAGAACTAGTCAGAGATGAAGAACACAATAGATAAAATTAAAAATATATTAGATGGAATAAATAGCAGGCTAAAGGAAGCCCAAGAATGAATTGGTGGCCTGGAAGACAGAGTAATGGAAAGTAATCAAGCTGAGGAGATGAGAGAGAAAAAAATATGCAAAATGAGAATAGATTCAGGAAACTCAAGAACACGGTCAAGAATAAGAACATTCACATTACAGGGATCCCTGAATAAGAGAGAGAAAAAGAGGAAGAAAATTTATTTGAAGAAATAATAGCTGAAACCTTTCAGAATCTGGGGAAGGAATCCAGATCTAGGAGGCAAAGAGATCTCCCAACAAAATCAACCCAAGGAGGACTACACCAAGACACACAGTAATTAAAATGACAAAAAGTAATGATAGACAATTTTTAAGCAACAAGAGAAAACAAGACAGTTACATACAAAGGGAAACTCCATAAGGCTAACAGCTGATTTTTCAGCAGAAACTTTGCAGGCCAGAAGGGAGTGGCATGCTATATTCAAAATGCAGAAAGGGAAACATTTATAGCCATGAATATCCAGCAAGGCTATCATTCAGAACAGAAGGAGAGGTAAAGTAAAAACAAAGGTTAAAGGAATTCATCTCTACTAAACCAGCCCTACAATGTTAAAGGAGATTCTTGGAATAGAAAGGAAAGACCATAAATAAGAGTAAGTAAAGTAGGAAGCACAAAAGCAGTAAAAATGTCTAGAAACCAGTCAAGGGACTCATAAAATTAAAGGGTGTAAAGTATGACACCATATACTTAAGTCGTGGCAGGGAAATAAGTAAAGAATGGGTTCACACTTAAGTGACCATCAGCTTAATACAGATTGCTATATGCATAAGATGTTATATACAAACCTAATGGTAACCACAAATCAAAAATCAGTAACTGATATGTAAAGAATAAAGAGAAAGGAATCCAAGTATATCAGTAAAGAGAGCAAAATAATCGTGAAAGAAGAGAGCAAGAAAGGGACAGAGAAGAACTATAAAACACCAATAAAACAAGTAACAAAATAAATACATACTATCAATAATTACAGTGAATATAAATGGACTAAATGCTCCCATCAAAAGACATAGAGTGACAGAATGGATTAAAAAAATAAACAAGAGACTACAAGAGACTCATTTCAGATCTAAAACATATGCATATTATAAGTAAAGGGAGGAAGAAACATTTATCATGCAATGGATATAAGAAAGCCGGGGTAGCAATACTTATATCAGACCAAATAGACATTAAAACAAAGACTGTAACAAGATATAAAGGGAACAACATGACAAGAAGATATAACAATTGTAAATATTTATGCACCCAACATAAAGCACTCAGAAACATAAAACAATAACAAACATAAAGGAAGTCATAGATAGTAATACAATAATAGTCTGGGACCTTACCACCCCACTGACATCAATGGACAGATAATCCAAATGGAAGATCAGTAAAGAAACAATGGCATTGCATAACACTCTGGACAAGAGGAATTTAACAGGTATATTCAGAGCATTCCATCCCAAAACCATGGAATACACATGATTTTCAAGTGCACATGGGCTATTCTCCAGATAGATCATATATTAGGCCACAAAACAAATCATGATCAAAGTCATAACCATGCATCTTTTCTGA
This sequence comes from Crocuta crocuta, assembly GCF_008692635.1. Classification (NCBI taxonomy): domain Eukaryota; kingdom Metazoa; phylum Chordata; class Mammalia; order Carnivora; family Hyaenidae; genus Crocuta; species Crocuta crocuta. The sequence continues at coordinate 624,782 of NW_027528865.1, read as the reverse complement.
TGACAACACTATGAAACTAGAAATCAACCACAAGAAAAAATGTGGAAAAGCACAGATACAGGGAGGTTAAATAACATGTTTCTAAACACCAAATAAGTCAACCAAGAAAGCAAAGAAGAAATAAAAAAAATACATGGAGACAAGTGAAAATGAAAACAGTGTTCCAAAATCTTTGGGATGCAGCAAAAGGTGTGCTAAGAGAGAAGTATATAGCAATACAGGGTCACTTCAAGAAGCAAGAAAAATCTCAAACATAATCTTACACCTAAAGAAGCTAGGAAGAACAAAACCCCAAACCAGTAAAAGGAAGAAAATAATAAAGATTAGAAAAGAAGTGATATAGAATTTAAAAAAAAAGCAAAACAAAACACTAGAACCAATCAGTGAAACCAGGAGCTGGTTCTATGAAAAAAAAAAATCAACAAAATTGATAAAGTTCAGATTCATAAAAAAAGGACTGTAAGAAAATATCATGAAAAATTATATGTCAATAAGTTGTACAATCTAGAAGAAATGCATAAATTCCTAGAAACATATAAGCTCCCAAAATGGAAGCAGGAAGAAAAAGAACATTTGAACAGACGATTATCAGCAATGAAACTGAATCAGTAATCAAAAAACTCCCAACAAACCGAAGTCCAGAACCAGATGGCTTCATAGGTGAATTCCTCCAAATGTTTAAAGAAGAGTTAATACCTGTTTTTCTCAAACTATTCCAGAAATGGAAGAGGAAGAAACACTTCCAAATTTATTCTATGAGGCTAGCATTACCCTGATACCAAAACCAGAAAAAGATACTACCAAAAAAGAGAACTATAGGTTAATATCTCTGATGAACATAGATGCAAAAATCCTCAGGGCACCTGGGTGGCTCAGTGGGTTAAGTGTCCGACTTCAGTTCAAGTCATAATCTCACAGTTCGTGGGTTCAAGCCCCACATCGTGCTGAGAGCTTGGAGCCTGAAGCCTGCTTCAGACGCTGTGTCTTCATCTCTCTCTCTCTGCCCTTCCCCCACTTACACTCTGTCTCTCTCTCAAAAATAAACAAACATTAAAAGACTTTAAAAAAAATCCTAAACAAAATCTTACCAAGTAGAAACCAACAATACTTTATAAAACCATTCACTACGATCAAGTAGGATTTACTCCTGGGTTGCAGGGGTAGTTCAATAATCACAAATTAACCAACAGGGAACATCACATCAACAAGAGAAAGGATAAAAATCACATGATCATTTCAATAGATACAGAAAAAGCATGGGACAAAGTACAACATCCATTCATGATGACAGATTAAAAAAAAAAAAAAACAACCCTCAACAAGGTTAGAGGGAACATACCTCAACATAATAAAGGCCTTATATGAAAAAACATAGTGAACATCATACTCAATGGAGAGAAACTGGGAGCCTTTCCCTAAGGTCAGAAGACGACAAGGATGTCCACTCTCACCACTTTTATTCAACATAGTACTGGAAGTCCCACCCACAGCAATCAGACAACAAAAAGAAATAAAAAGCATCCAAGTTGGTAAGGAAGAAGTAAAACTTTCACTATTTGCAGAGAACATAATACTATATAAAGAAAGCCCTTAAAGACTCCACAAAAACACCTACCAGAACTGATATATGAATTCAGGAAGACTGTAGTACACAAAAATCAACAGAGAAATCCATTGCATTTCTATACACTAATAATGAAGCAGGAGAAAGAGGTATTAAGAAAACAATCCCATTTACAATTACACCAAAGATAATAAAAACCCCTAGGAATAAACTTAACCAAGGAGGTGCAATACAGGTACTCTGAAAATAATAAGACACTGATAAAAGAAATTGAAGATGGAAAGATATCCCATGCTCATGGATTGGAAGAATATTATTAATATGTCCATACTACCCAAAGCAATCTACAAACTTAATGCAATCCCTATCAAAATGCCACCAGTATTTTTCACAGAACTAGAACAAACAGCCCTAAAATTTGTATGGAACCACAAGACTCCGAATAGCCAAAGCTACCTTGAAAAAGAAAAACAAAGCTGGAGGTAGCACAATTCCATATTTCAAGATATGTTACAAAGCTATAGTAATCAAAGGAGTATGGCACTGCAAAAGACACATAAATCAATAAAACACAATAGAAAACCCAGAAATAAACCCATGATTATATGGTTAATTTATCGGCAACAATGGAGGAAAGAGTGTACAATGGGAAAAAGAGTCTCTTCAAATGCTGGGAAAAGTACCCAGAGTAAGCAGAAGGAGAGAAATAAGAATTAGAACAGAAATCAGTGATAGTCCAAATAGCAAATCAATAGAGAAAAATCAATGAAACCAAAAGCTGGTTCTTCAAAAAGGTCAATAAAATTGATTAGCCTCCAGCCAAGATACCTAAGAAAAAAAGACAGAAGCCTCAAATTGCTAATATCACAAATGAAAGAAGGGGCACTTGTACAGACCTCTTGGACATTACAAGGATGAAGAAATACTATAGACAACCACATGACCTACATGAAATGGAACAATTCCTTGAAAGACACAATCTGTTCAAAAGAAGAGAAGCAGAGGATAGGAGGCTAACTCATTCTACAAGGCCAGCACTACCCTAAAACCAAAACCAGACAAAGATATTCCAAGGGAAAAACCACCATTCAAGATCTCTCATGAACCCAGATGCAAAAATCCTCAACAATGTATTAGGAACAATTATTTAAATCATTAACTATTAAATATGTTAAATTTAAATGAAACATTAGAATTCTAAATTAATCTTAAATAGCAAATTAGCTGGAACTGGACAGCCCATGCAGAAAAATGAATCTCGATATATACCATACAACATTCACTAACTGAATCACAGACCTAAATGTAGAACTCCAAAGTATAAAACTCTCGGGCGATAATGTGCGAAAACCTAAGTGAGCTTGAAGATGACTATGTCTTTTCAGATACACTCCCCAAAGCATGATCCACGACAGAGTTACAGACAAGCTAGACTCCATTAAAATTAAAAACTTCTGCCCCATGAAAGACAACTTCAAGAGAATAAGACAAGCCACAGACTGGGAGAAAATATTTTCAAAGGTTACATCTGATAAAGGACTGGCATACAAAATACAAAGAATCCCTTGAAACCCAATGGTGAGAAAACAAACAACTTGATTAAGAAATGGGTCCAAAACCTTGCCCCCTCACCAAAGGAGGTACGCAGATGACAAGTAAGCACATGGAAAGTTGCTCCGCATCAGAGGGCATCAGGGAAATGCAAATCAAAACAACGTGATAGCACCGCACACCTCTTGGAATGGCCCAGGTCCGGAACCCTGACGACATTGGATGCCGGCGAGGATGTGGAGCCGCCGGAGCTCTCATTCGCTGCTGGTGGGAATGCAACATGGCGCAGCAACTTGGGAACACATTTTGACGGGTTCTTACAAATCTAAACACAGTCTTACCATACTGATCTGTCAATCCCACTCTTGGGTATTTACCCAAAGGAGGTGAAATCTGATGCTTATACAAAAAACCACACATGGGTTTTTATAGCAGCTTAATTCATAATTGCCAGAACTTTTTAAAATTTTTTAATGTTTTTTATTTATTTCTGAGAGAGAGAGAGAGAGAGGCAGCATGAGCAGGGGAGGGTCAGAGAGAGAGGGAGTCACAGACTGAAACAGGCTCCAGGCTCCCAGCTGGCAGTCAGCACAGAGCCCGACGTGGGGCTCGAACCCATGAACCGCGAGATCATGACCAAGTGAAAGTCGGACACTTAACCGACTAAGCCACCCAGGCGCCCCTACAACATCCTTGAAAGGTTCAACTACAAAGATAATAAAAGGATCAGTGGTGCGGGGGAGGGGGCAGTGGGGAGGGAAGAAAGAGGGAGCACGGGAGATTTTTGGAGAAGTGAAAATTCCCTGAATGACAGTATAATGACAGACACCAGTCACTGCACATTTGTCTAAACGCCCAGAATGTACAACATTGAAAGTGAACACTTTGGGTGATGAGGGGTCAGCATAGGTTTATCTGTTGTAACAAACATACCAGTCTGGTGAGTGAGGCTGGTCATAGGGAGGCTATGCAGGTGCGGCAGGATATGTGTGTGTGTGCGTGTGTGTGTGCGCGCGCACACGTGCACACAGGGGGTGCATTTGGAAGTCTCTGTAACTTTCTCCTAAGTTTCTTGTGACCTTAAAGCTGCTCTTAAAAATTAAATCTTGGGGCGCCTGGGTGACTCAGTTGGTTAAGCGTCCAACTTCGGCTCAGGTCGTGATCTCATGGTCTGTGAGTTCCAAGCCCTGCATCAGGCTCGCCGCTGTCAGCCTGCCAGCATGGAGCCCGATTCGGATACTCTGTCCCCCTCCGTCTCTGATCCTCCCCAGCTCATGCTCTCTCTCTCAAAAAATAAATTTAAAAAACATTAAAAAATTAAAAAAAAAATCTTAAAACTTCACCTTTGCAAACTGGAGAATGCTCCGATGTCCTGTTTTTACCCAGCACGGACTGCATACACCTGTGAGGGCACTCGGGTGTGCACGCCACAGTCTGGCAGGAAGCACGAGGCAGAAACACGTGCTCCATTACGACCTCTCCGTGCCGACCGTGACACTGCATGTGCCCTGCACGCAGGTCAAACCGTCAGACTCAGGGCAACAGAGGCCGGTTTCACTCCAGCTCCGTCAAGCGGGACAGCCATCCGGTCTTCGAGATGATTCACAGGGCAGCAACTGCCTTGGTGGGGTCACCACACACTCGAAATGAATTTCTAACGTCTATACATAGGATGCCACCTTATAAGAGAATTCGGGTGACATACCTCTGGACGGCTCACGTGAGACAGGACAGTGCCTCAAAGGTTCCATCAACAGCACATTAAATAGATAAATAATGTTGCATTTTTTTGTGTGATGAACAATCGACGAATCTACTGCTCAGTGCTTTCCTGCCTCAGCACCACAGAGACCGACACATCACCTACCAGCCTCAGGCGCAGGGCTTGAACACGAGAGAAGCAAATAGNTTGGGGCGCCTGGGTGACTCAGTTGGTTAAGCGTCCAACTTCGGCTCAGGTCGTGATCTCATGGTCTGTGAGTTCCAAGCCCTGCATCAGGCTCGCCGCTGTCAGCCTGCCAGCATGGAGCCCGATTCGGATACTCTGTCCCCCTCCGTCTCTGATCCTCCCCAGCTCATGCTCTCTCTCTCAAAAAATAAATTTAAAAAACATTAAAAAATTAAAAAAAAAATCTTAAAACTTCACCTTTGCAAACTGGAGAATGCTCCGATGTCCTGTTTTTACCCAGCACGGACTGCATACACCTGTGAGGGCACTCGGGTGTGCACGCCACAGTCTGGCAGGAAGCACGAGGCAGAAACACGTGCTCCATTACGACCTCTCCGTGCCGACCGTGACACTGCATGTGCCCTGCACGCAGGTCAAACCGTCAGACTCAGGGCAACAGAGGCCGGTTTCACTCCAGCTCCGTCAAGCGGGACAGCCATCCGGTCTTCGAGATGATTCACAGGGCAGCAACTGCCTTGGTGGGGTCACCACACACTCGAAATGAATTTCTAACGTCTATACATAGGATGCCACCTTATAAGAGAATTCGGGTGACACACCTCTGGACGGCTCACGTGAGACAGGACAGTGCCTCAAAGGTTCCGTCAACAGCACATTAAACAGATAAATGTTGCATTTTTTTGTGTGATGAACAATCGACGAATCTACTGCTCAGTGCTTTCCTGCCTCAGCACCACAGAGACCGACACATCACCTACCAGCCTCAGGCGCAGGGCTTGAACACGAGAGAAGCAAATAGCCGATCCTTGCCACTGCTGTCCTACGCAGCAAAGCAAAATACTGTCATGGGTCTTTCCTTCCATAACATTCTCCCTAAAAGTAACAGTTCTAGACCTTGTCTAGACCCAAAATAGAATTTCTTATCCTCTGAGTTGAGAGGTTCATAACTTTGAGGGAATTACGGACACACGTAAGAATGTGTACAAGAAAAGAACCCACTTCCTACACTGGATTTCCAGGCTTCCCCAGGCAGCTGGGCAGCGAGCCTATGCATGTTAGCAACAGAGTTTCTAGAGAGTTCTACCCTCCTTGCTCCCGTCAGACCACAGTCAAACTCTGCTCACTTGAGGACAGCAGGGCTTAAGGCACAGGGGACAACAGATGCAAGTTTGGCCCCAGGAGAAACCCTGGAGGAAGAGAAACAGCCAGTGGTCCACGGGGAATTCCCAGGCCGGTACCTATTATTACAGGCACCCTCCCCTTGAATCTCCCGATGGCCTGGTCATTCAGTCACTGACCTTTAGGGTGCACTTAGCACCCCCAGACTGCAGACACAGCACGAGCTACTGGACGAAGCCCTTGACCTACTGTGCCTGCGTCCTGGGGGGTGAGGCACGTACGCCAGGTCAGGGGACACAGAGCCGTGGGGACGGTCAGGGGAGTGAGGCTGGCAGAGCTGCGGTGGGGAGTCACCAGCATCCAGGAAGAGGTGGCGTTCTAAGCACAGAGGAGCCACACACACGTCCGCGCCGCAGGCGTGGAGGATGCTGCAGTTGGCAGATGGTGGTTGGTGCATGTGAAGAGCAGCGAGGGCCTGCGGCTGGGCCCCAGGGAGTTCAGGGAGAGGAAGGGTCCAGGGGTGACAGGGACAGGCAGGGACCCAGGTCCCAGGGAGGACATGGCCAGACCTGGGGTCTGCTCCAAGGAGGAGTCCAGAGAACCGATGGCCACTTGGACAGCAGGTGCCAAGCCAAGAGAGCGTCAGGGTGGCTCCAGGCCACAGGAAGGTCAGGGGCACTGCTTTCAGGGACGGGGAAAGGGCCAGGCTTGGGGGCCAAGATGGAAAGACGTAAGGCTGGCGACACCCACCAGACCCCCTGGTGGACACATGAGTCAACACAGCAACATGTCGGAGCTCTGGGGACGCGACGGCCTTGCAGACGCACTGAAAGCCATCCATCCCTCAGCGGCCCTGCCCCCCTCTCTCGGGACCAGGCACCGTGTGGACTGGGCACACCACCACGTGCCAACGGACGCTGGCTCCGTCCCTCGTGCAGACGGTACTCAAACACATACGTTCATCAGACCATTGGTAGATTTATGGGGAACCAGGTAATAGATAACAAAAGTCAGAGTAAAATCCCAACTGCATCTGAGAGATGAAGGAAAGTTCACAGTGTTGATGAAGACGGCCTTTGAGGGGACCAGGGAGGAAACGGAGGCCGAGAGAGCTGGGGGGCCTGCCCGGGGCCACAGGGGCGGGTGCTGCCTGAGGCAGGTGGGTGGCCTGGCCCCAGGGACGGGGCTTGGGGGTGGCTCAGCAAGGACCATGTTCTAACATCAGGAGTGGCTGGAGCAGGGAGAATGGTGACCCCAAAAGACAGACGTACGTTGTACCTATGAATGCGACCTTATTTGGAAAAAGAGGCAGTTTGTGCTTGTGGACATAATTACGGATGTCGAAACGAGGAGCTCATGTACAATTGCCCAGATGGGCTCTAAACCCACCAACTAGCATCCTAGTCAGAAGAGAGGGCATGTCTGCGGGCACCACCCCGAACGCTCTCCATCCGTCTGATCCTCAGAGCTAAGCGGGGTGGGGCCTGATTCCTACTGGGACGGGACAGAAGGAGGAAGTGGGGTGAACACGGAGACAGAGACGAGGAGCTCTGCTTTTACAGCCGTTCTCCCGTGTCTCCCACACGACCCCATCCTGCAGGCCCAGGAGGGCGGGGAGCCACCCACAGCCGGAAGAGGCAGGCAAGCCCCGCCCCTAGAGCTGCAGGGAGGAGGGCGGATGATGGGGGGCGGGCAGGTAGCGGCCAGGAGCCCCACCACAGGCAACCCCCTGNACGAGGAGCTCTGCTTTTACAGCCGTTCTCCCGTGTCTCCCACACGACCCCATCCTGCAGGCCCAGGAGGGCGGGGAGCCACCCACAGCCGGAAGAGGCAGGCAAGCCCCGCCCCTAGAGCTGCAGGGAGGAGGGCGGATGATGGGGGGGCGGGCAGGTAGCGGCCAGGAGCCCCACCACAGGCAACCTCAGCTGTCCCAGGTGCTGAGGCTGCGGGAGGTGATGTCTCCCTTTACCAGCCCCTCTCCCATGTCTCCCACGTGACCCCGACCTGCAGGAGGCTGTTTAAGGAAGAGGGATCCAGGGCCAGAAAGGCTCCAGGCTCCTCTGACATGTCCAGAGCCCTGTGGCCAGAGACTGGCTCCAAGGTTCTGGGTCAATGATCAAAGTCAGCCTCTCCCGGCGTGAAGGACGCTGGGGCTCCTCAATGGCTGCAGCGCCCACTCCCAGAAATGCTTCACCAACCAGGGTAGGAAAGGCTCACAAGTAGGCAAGGGGACAGGAAGGGGTGACAGCCAGGGCTGCTGCTTAACCTGGGCTCCCAGTCCCCCTGGTCATGATGCCCTCTGCTCCCATCCCTTCAGTACCAGCCAGGACCAAGGTCAATGCCAGCTCCTTCCCTGTTTTCCACCCAACACCCAAGGGAGAGGCAACTTGCTGGGCTGGGTCCCTGGAGCCTCTACCTGGAGCCCTGCCCGCGGCAGTGACCTTCATCAGAGACGCTTCCGGGAAGAACAAAACCATTCATTTGAGAACAGCAACCCTTCTTCAAAGGCCCACAGCCACGTCCACACTGACCCTCCCTCCAAGTAGTGGGCACTCAACACGGCCTGCAGGGCCCACAGGGGACTCTCCCGGGGCTTCCTGGTCCCGGCCCGCACATCCTCTACCTTCCCCCGTGGGGCAGCCACAACACGCTGCCTCCCCGAGCCTGCGTCCTCAGGGCAGGACAGAGCAGTCACTCTACCAGAGCAGCCTTTGAGGACGGACGTGATGGCGGTCTTCTCAAGGCCCGAGACCCTGCGCTCCCACACAGGCGGGTGTGGTCACACGCGGTCACACGGTCACCACATCAGGGATGGCCGCTGGGCCCAGCCCTCTCTCCCTCCTTCTTCTACCACATTTCACTTTCCCGGTAGCATTTTTCACTCTATTTTCCAAGCGCTGGACCATAGGGCACCCACCGCCTGTACGACTCTCTGCCACGTGTTCTAAGCAGTGACGCTCTCAAAATTACCTGTTGAGCCGCTTTTACGTATTTTCAAAAACACACGAAAATCAACACACAGTTACCAAAGCAATGCAGGTTCAGTCTGCATCTCCTACTCCCTGCCCAGAGCCTGGCCACACGCACCCCTGGCCATCTTCGGAGGTGTGTCTCCCTTCCGCGGCCCCCACCCCTCCTCTGCGCCTGGGGCAGAAGCACCTCGGCAAACAGGGCCCCGCCGACCCCGCCCTGCAGGCCCCTCCTCACCAGAGATGATGGAGTCGTTCAGCGCCTCTTCGTCCTGATACACCAGCAGGTCATCCTTGAGTTCGGAATTCACGATCAAGTTCTCCTTGTTCTCCTCCGCGCCCTTGGCCGCCGTCCGCTTGCTCTCGGAGATGCCGTCGAAGCTCCAAGCCTCCTCCCGCTCCTTGCCCCGCTCCACGCTGGACGTTCTCGACAGGCGGACGTCCACCCGCTTCTTCGGGGATGCTTTACTGTCCCGTCCTTGAAAACTGAAGCAGAAGGCGGTTTGGATTACATGCTGTCCACCCCACCCAAGGACCCAGCGGCATCGACTCGGGGGCTTCTGACGATACTGCAAATTGCCCAAGTACGTGCGGCTTCCGAACTGAATTCACAGAACACGCAGCCGCGGGGGGCGCACCGGCTTCGCGTCCAGGCACGTGGCTGTCCTGAACAGCACAGACTCGCCTATGATAAAGCCTGCACGCTTAGCACACGGGGGCCAGGACTTCCCGAGAACGGACGTGTGCGGTGTTTCCGCCGAATCGCCCGCGGGTCCCATTCCCTAGCTGCTTTGCCTTCGGCTCACTTCTCCTTCACAGCCTACGGACGCAGGAGATGAAAAATAAATGTGCAAGCGTCAGGAACAGGCTTACACGTACTTTTGCCTAATGAGAACTCGAAGTCTGCAGAGGCTGGACAGCTACTTCCCTTCCACGGTGCTCCCACCCTAACACGGATCCTCCCGGGGAAACGCAGGGGCTCTGCGGCCAGGCTCCCACGGCGTCCACCCCTGGATGTCCTTCCCCGGAATGTGGTAACCAAGACCAGAGCCCGCGGCAAAGTGAAAAGACAGGGCTCTTGTCCCAGACTTAAGAATTTCAAGGCCGTGACAGCCGTGCATGGAGCCCAGTCCGGGTGCACGACAGCGGGCTGGCCCCGTGGAAATCCCGACCAGGGCGGCTCACCTGTCCTGGCGATGCTTGGTGGCCAGCGCCCGGTGCAGCTCCTCAATGACGCGGCTGGGGGGCAGTGGCCGGTGGACAGTGGCGAGATGTGGCGACCCTGTGGGCGTGGAAAGCTGTCCTCGAAGGGGAGGGTCAGTGCTCTTCCCGCCAGAGGCTTGGAAGAGTGCAGGCTGGCCTGGAGCACGAGAGGGACCGAGAGGGGTGTAAGCCTCTGGGAGCAGGGAGGAAGGACTCTGCAGAAAGACACGATGCTGCCCCCGCCCCCGCCAGGGGACCCTGACATCCTGTCCCAGAAGTTGTGCCAGGTCTCCTGTCCCCAGAGCCAGAGACAGTGTTCACCTCTGTCCAGTTCCAGCCATGGGCACCCCTGCTCGCAAGCCTGGCCGGGGTGGGTGGGGGAGAAGCTCCACAGACATCAGTGCCGATAAGCTCCCTGCAAGTTCTCAGGCACAGAAAGCCTGACGCCCCTTTCCTCCTACTTGGAATGAATTACTTCACTGGGTCTGCCCTTCTTACCCGACTTTGTGCCTCTGGGCAGGGCCTGTGTCTACCTTTCTTACTGCTATATCCCTGGACCTGGTACTCAATATGTGTGTAATGGACATTCATTTATATGAAATGATTTTGAAGAGTCAGAATAGACTTGCTCAAGCCCAACCTAGGAAGGTGAGGCTTCTCTCTCCCTTCTAACAGATACTTCCTGAATGTGCACGCCAAGTCCCACAGGGCATCAGGTGCCCGGGGGCAGCAGACGGCGTGGGTGTGGTCATTACACAGGTCTGGCCTCCAGTCTCAATCTGCTACATATCAGCTGTAAGATGCCCCAGGGCAAGTCCTCTCAAGTCTCAAAGGCTCAGTCTTCTTATCTGTAAAATGGGCCAACAGCTCCGTGGCGGGGCCAGCAGGAGCCCAGCAGCTGGATTGGGGCCTGGCATCTGTTACATGTTCATACACGGACTCATTCCCAGATAGACTGAGGCAGAGGCTCCAGCTAGACTGATACAAATAGACCACCTCCGTTTTAGCCTCAGCAGAAAGACGGCCAGCGAGACAGAGACACAGACAGACACAGAGACACAGAGATCTAAACCACTCCATAAAAGCAAAGCCGTCCCAGTGCATCCTAGGACGTGGACAGCGTCAATAAAAAGTCTGGAAGGGAAGCTGTAGGTCACTGGCACACATCACTTAGCTGTGTCCACAATCACCTGTCATTGTGGGCAGGGCCCGGTGCCACAGCCCAGGCCTTGCCCTCGATGGGCCTCTAGGCCGGCCGCGCAGAACCAAGAAAGAAAGGGCAGACAGAAAGCCAACTGGAAGTTTGCAGGGAGAGCTGCACCGGGGGCAGGGAGCAGGCGGGCGGGGCTCCGGAGGTCGGGCGGGGCTTCTCCGCAGAAGGAACATCTGAGCTGACGCGCAAGGATGAGGCGGGGCCAGCCATGCGCGACGTGGCCAGACGTGGGCAGAGCGGGGTGGGGGCACCCCCAATTCTGTGCACTCAGCGGGCTCACCCCCCACCAGCTCGTCACAGGGCCCGCCTCCCCACAGGCAGCGCTCTGCTGCCTGGAATCCTCACCCCACACCTGCTGGGAAGGCATCACCAGTCCTGACGTAGAGACGGGGAAACCGAGGTGATGCGGCCCTGCCTGTGCTCACGCAGCTGGGACCCTAGCGGGGTCGCCACACACTGTCACTCGTGGGTACGCGGAACGAGTGCCCCCCACTTGCTGCTCTGCTGAGCACTGCGCCTGGCTCGCCTCGTCCAGCTGCCCAGGGCACCTCTCAGCACCCCCCGTTCTCAGATGAGGAAACTGAGGCCCAGAAGCCAACCTCAAATTGTGCCTCCAGGGTACGACAGGGGCTGGGATTGGAACTTGGTGGCAGGATCCCAAGTGCAGTTGGCAGAGGCCGTGTCCCCCCCGCCCCCCATACGTGGAAGCGACTGTCATGCAGCTGGATGTTAAAGCTTCGTCCTGAGGGGGTGAACTCACACGGGTCCAGCGTCCAGGCAAGGGAAACAGGCTGAATCCAGGGACCTCACGTAATTCATACGAATGGGGGAGAGGGTTTCAGTAAATATAAAAGCCCCTGCTCACCTTCACGGGGCTGCTGTGAGGGGGCGGGGGGAGTGGCGAGTGGCCAGATATGAAGACTTTTCAAAAAAGCCATAAATTCGGGTTACAGGCAAAAGTGACACGTTTTACACATATTAACATTCAACGCTTAAACAGATTTTAACGCTGAAAATGTTGGCAACCCGTTAAAAAAAAGCTGAACACCACGCAGACCCGGCAAAGCCAAGTCTGTGGGTGGGTCTGCGTTGGGGGGAGGGGAAGACAATTCCCTGGCCTCTGGGGGAGGGCGGGGGAGGAAAGCTCCAGGAGAAGACCCCCCCTGGGCCCCCGGTAAGCGCAGGTAAGGGGCTTTTCTCCTCCTCTGCTGCCACCTAGCGCCCACATACCGAAGCGAACATTTCCCCCAAAAGAGAAGGAAAAAGAGGGAGAACAAAAAAAATTAACACAGAGGCACCAAACTGCATTCTCAGCTGTTATAAGGAGATCCAGGCTGAAACCACCCTCCCATGCCCTCCAGCTCCAGAGCCAGTTCCCCAGATTAATCCCCTGATGATCCGGAGCTCCTCAAAAGGGAGGGGAGGCTCCCGGAGCACGAGGCCCTCGAAACCCCGAATTCCAGCCGTGCGGACAAGCAGAGGAAACCCGCCCTGCGGCCGCAAGTCTGATCTGTCCGGGGCGCAGCGGAGGCAGGACATCGAGGGGCTGCTGAGTAATCGAGGGTCCAGAATCAATTATACGTGAGCCAGAAGAAAACACGGTGGGTAATGCCTGATAGATGGATTTCCAAGGGTTTCAGGTCTCAACAGATAGAAAAGGAAATTCTCACAAGACGCAACAGCGACAAGATGCAACAGTGTGATTCTGCCTCAAAACTTCGGCTCTTATCCATGTGGCCACGTCCCCAGAAGGCTACAGGCTCAGACTCTTCCCAGAGACGTAGGAACAGGCAGGCGGGGCTCAGATCATCCATTTGTTCCCTCAGTTACAGTTGCGTGTACTCGATAAGCACCTGCTGTATGCCAGCACTGGGGTTTGGTGGTGCCCTCGTTGCTGTCACAAAACTCCACAAACCAGGTAGCTCCGAACAACAGGACTTCATTCTCTCGTGGCCGTGGAGGCCAGACGTCTGGAATGAAGGAGTCAGCGGCTGGACCCTTCTGAGGGCTGAGAGAGAAAGACGCCAGGCGTCTCCCAGCTCTGCCGGCGTCGCGTGGCGTGTAAACAGGCCACTCCAATCTCTGCCTCCGTCTCCACATCATCTTGTGTGTCCTTCTGTGTCTCTTATAAGGACACACTCGTTGAGTTTAGGGCCCCTCCCACACCAGGATGATCTCCTCTCGATCCTGATCTAATTATGTCTGCAAAGACCCTCTTCCAAAGAAGGCCACAGTTCGGAGCTTCCGGGTAGATGTGAATTTTAAGGGGACACCATTCAGCCCACTGTGTAAGGTAAAGCATGTGGCACGTGCCCCAAGGCAAGGCGCCAGCTGCTATGGGGTTGGAGTCAGGGACAGCGGCCCTGAAGGAGGGACAGAGACAAGGCACTGACCAGGGGAAGCTGGGGAAGAAGGTTTAGCCTCAAGAGCGGTATAGGGGTTACCAGCCTCAGGCTCAGAACTGGGTTCGAGTCTCCATTAGCTGTGGGGCCTGGGAGACGTTGCTGGAGCCCTGACCCTCCGCGTCTTCAAGGTGTTGGCCTGCGCATTGGGAGCAGGCGGTGTGCACCCAGGCCTCCAGGTGGCCTAACAAGCGGGAAGGAGCGGCGTTGTGAGCAGCGGTCAGGGGCTCACAGCACAGCTGCTCAGGTCCCCCATGCACGTCCTCTTCACGCTCGCCGCCCTCAGAGGCAGCCGGTAAGGATTTGCTGTTCAAACAGTCACCTCGTACCGCAGGGTCTGCTTTTCCCCCTGAGGCCAGCAGTGTCTCCTATTTTCAGCAGCGACAGGACAAGAAATACCCAAACTCTGAAAGTAAAGGTCTCAGCTTCCTGGGGTTATTCGGCCAGGGTGGCCAATGCTCTGGGAGCGGATGCCTTTGGGGCCCTGCCCAGCCATGCTCCCCTCTCTGATCTCCACCCAGTCCAGTGTTGATCCCTGCCTCTGCCTTTCAGGACGGAGCTCACTGGAAAGAGGTCATGAGACAGAGTAAGCAGAGATCGTGAGAGAGATTGAGCCATCAGGGAGAAGTAGGGACAGAGGAGGGAAGGAAGGGGAGGAGGGAGGGAGAATATGAGACAGACAAACACCTGAGCATCCAAAGTCCACATCCTGGGAGACGGCTACACCTTTTGCATTCAGGTTCTGGAAGACACCTTTGACTCCTGCCAATAGACTACCTCATCTTCTTGAGGGAGCCCAGGGGTCTGCTCCTGACAGCCACAGCTCATTGCTAAGAGCAGCCAGCCCTCCTGCCTCCAGCTCTGCTCCCCTAGACCTGCCCAGAGCCTGGATCCCAAAAGCAAAGGGTGGGAGCCAGCCCGCAGCAGGAGCCCCTCAAGACCGGCCGAAGGCACGGACGCGTGAATGGATGGAAGAATGCGTGCGGACCTACCTGCGACGTTTTTCGTGGTTTTGCAGCCTGCCTTGGGCGGTGGGGTGGGCAGCAGCGTGGGGCTGGGGAGCTGGCCCACGGGTCTCTCCAGGGCTCTGGGAGGGCTGTCCAGGGAGTCAGACCCAGCTAAGGCTTGAGAAGGCTCATCCGTGGTGGGCGGGAGGCTGCCGGCGGCGTCTGCTTCTTCACCTCTGGACGCTGACGGCATCTTGGCTGGTTCAAAGGTAAAACAGAGTTCAGAAGCCATGCTTCCTCTGATGGGGGTAGACGTGAGCAGGGACAGAAAGGCAGGTTGGGTGAAGTGGGACCGTTAGCAGGAGCAGGGTACAGGGGGGTTGTTCCCCATATAGATCTGATTCCCCATGAGTTTAGAAGTCAATAGAACTATGGGGGGTGGGGGGAGAGGAAGGAGAGGGGCGAGGAAGGAATTCAAGAGCGTGAGTAATTCTATTCCTTTTCTCAGTCACCAGGTGGCGCCGGAGCTCCCGTTCCCACCTGACCTGGGGATGGTCACAACCAGAAGCTCTGGAATGAGACACACCCAGGCTCCAGTCGTCCCCTGCGCTGCGATCTTGGTAAGTTCCTCACACTCCAGTGCCCCCATTTACCCACACGTGAGATCTGACAAACACCAAGAGCCCCTCCCAGAATTGCCACAAGGTTTAAACAGGAGGGAACAAAGAGATGTGTGTCTGGCACCTGTAGACCTCAAAGCAGCCACTGACTTCACATGTCTGGCTTTCAGCACCCCTGGCCCCCGGCATGTAGCCCCAAGGAGTGGTTCAGGAGGCGGGGGAGGCCCAGCTTTGAGGAAGGGTCAGCCCACCGAGCACCCCTGTGCTCTCTCCTTCCTGTTGCCCCCTGAGCACCACCCCCAAGCCTGTCCACCCCTCCTCTGCTTTCTCCCCCCATCCATGAACTTTGTCTTTTCACTTCTCCCTTCATCCGGCCCAAGTCCTACCGACCGGCACGCGCCACCCACCCTCCCCACCCCCCAGGTCCGCGGCCTCACTTTCACTCAGCTCTGTGGTGAAGCCTCCACCTGCCAGTCCCCACCCCGCTGGGTGCTGCGGGAGAAAGATGGCGACACAGAAGCCCTAGTGGTGGCCATCTGGGGACTGCCACTGTCAGGGCCCTCCGCTCTGCCTCCACTCTGCAGTCACTGCCTCCAACCTGCCTCCAGCTCCTCACCTCCAGGGGAAACTGAGGCCTTCAGACAGGGATGGGGGCGCTGTTCTTAGATGTCTGACTCCAACACAACTGTCCCTGAAACCCCATCTTCCTTCCTTCCTCCCAGATACTAGAGAGGCGGGCCCCGATCCCCATGCGGGGACCCCAGCACACCCTGCCCTCTCAGAGCACGCCCCAGGTACCCAGCCTGGTGCAAGATGCCTGCTGGCATGGCCTCGTCTCATTTTTCGCAACCAGCCGAGGAGGAATATACAAACACTCCCTGGAACAGCTTGGCAGAGCTGGGCCCAAAGTCACCACCTGGGACTCCTCCATCCATCAGGGAAGGCTCTGGAGGCCCCAAGGGGCAGGGCGCTGTCCGTGGTGCTGAAACCACGGTGCTGGCCTGATACCTGCCCTTCGAGAATTTCCACGGAAACTCCAGAAGCAGACAATGCACGTGCCACGGATCCCAGGTTATTACCATTTCCTCTTTCGTTGTCCGTGGCCGACCCCATGGCTGTGACACTCTTGTGGCACAAGCCTGGGTCCTGCCATGTGCAAACATGGACAGGACAGATCCTCCCTGAGTCCCGGGGGTCTGGACAAGGTGGGCAGCGTGTGACCTGGACTCCACAGGTTCCCTTAGCTGGGCTACCACGGGAAGGGTTAACAGGGAGACCAGGCAGTCCAGGTCAGGGTCCCCAAGCCTATGTCAGCTGAGGCAGGGCCGCTTGATCTGTCTCAGCTGTCCTCAGTCTCTCTCCATCATGTTCCTCTTTGGCTCCAGACACCTGTCCCTCAGTTCCCTCCTGTCACACTGGCCACACATGCTCAGCCCCCTGCAGGCTCCACCAGGCTACCCAGGAAGACCCAGCCCTCAGCCTTCAGCCCAGGACCCATTACTCAGTCCACAGCTCCAATTCTCTCATCTCATTTTCCCATCCAGTCCTCTGGCTTCAGAATCCATCCCATCTCTCTGTCGACCCCTGACCTTCCCTCCTAGCTCCAGACTCATACATTATCAGCCACTGTGACATCTTCATGTGGAGGTCAGCAAGGCAAAACAAAACATTCTCAAACCCATCTCTTGATTTCCCAAGGGTAAGCCCTACCCAGCCTTCCCCTTCCTTCAGATGCTTCCACCCATCAACCCATCTTACAAAGGTCCTTGAACAATTATGGGGTTCAGGCACCCTTCTGGGAGCCACAGACATGGCATTCAACCAGACAGATCCCCGCCCTCACTAGGCTTCCTACACAGCTCATCAGCTGTGCAGCCAGACTGGACACCCACTACCTTGCCCCTCATATGTAATCCACAGATAAATCCTATGTGCTTTTCTTCCGAAATATTTCTCAGCAACGTCCACTTGTCCTCCCTATGCAAGCTTCCCTGGTCTTGATCAGGACCTCAGCCATGGCCTCCAGGCTCCTTCCCGTCCTGCCCCAAATCCACTCTCTAGACCAGGGGTTTTGCGAAATTTGTCCACAAAGGGATTTGCAGGTTAGAGTATCTGCTGGTGTAGCAACTTCTAGGGGGCTGGCAATTCAAACAGCAAAACTTCCCTGCCTGTGCCCGAAGTGGATGCATGCATGCCCAGTGCTGCCCAATACAAGTGTCTGAGACGCTGGAAATGTTTCGTCCCTGTCCATTTCAGTAGCCACCAGCCATGAGTGGCCAATTGAGCAACTGACAAGTGGCCAGAGTGACTGGGAAGCTGAATTTTTTATTTCATTTACTTTTAATTAATTGAAATAGCCATGCAGCTAATGAGTACTGCACTGGTGAGGACAGCTCTGGGCTTCTGGGTGTCCGCGGTCCCAGCCCATCCCCCTCAACCAGAGACCGTAGGGCAAGCTTCTGCCAGCCCCGCAGAGGTCCCCTCTCCCCACCAGCCCCAGGTGGAATGCAGGCTCCCCACCTCTGCTCTGAGAGCCCTGGACTCAACACACCAGCGGGTCTCACCAAAATCCCATCCAACATCTTCCCACAAAACTTACCCACGCCTGTCACAGGCACCTCTATGTCCCTGACCTGTCTGGGGCTCCACAGGCTGAGAAAGTGGGGCTCTAATACCTTTTAGCCTATATCTTCCTCTGCGGCTTATGTGAGTGTGTAGCTACCATTACAGTTTGGAAATTTATTGAAATTAAAACATGAAAATCTTACTGTTATATCAGAAAAAAGATGTAGAAGACGATGTCAGTTTCACATGTTTCCCCACATTTGAGATGCTCGCTTGGGGGCTGTTGCTGTGCTCCCCTGACCAGCAGAGGTCGCTTGTCACCAACGTGAACTCTCAGCCAAGCCTCCCATTTGGCTGCACAAACCACCGCATAGGGTTCAGGTGAGGAACAGACACAACCAGAGCTCAATCAAGTGCACACATCCGGGACTCACTAGCACACTTTAGGAAACATTCCACTGACATGCTTCTGTGTGGCCCCCACTTACTGTCCTAAGCAGGGGCTGATAAACTTTTTTTTCCAGCTATAGGGACAGATAGTAAATATTTTAGGCTTCGCGGGACAAGAGGCAAATTCTAGAATATTATGTAGGTACTTAGGTAACCAGAGAAAAAGCTCTTTGCCCTTTGGTCTTGGAAACTGCCCAGGTGGCGGGCATGCTCCGAGCCCAGGTACCACCCACTGGAGACCTTCCAAGACTGAGATTGACCAGTGAGATAGGCGGGTCCTGGTGGGCTGGGGGACAGCTGTTGTGTGCAGTTTCGCGGCACCCCAAACACCCAGTATGTCTCAGCTGGGACAGCTGGCCCAGGGCAAGGCAGCCGCCCGAGTCCCAGGGGCAGGTGGGACGAGCCCAGGTCCTGAGCAGTGAGTGCCGAAGCGCCCCCAGCAGTCAGCGAGGGGCGGACTCGGCTTGGCATCTGGGTGTACGGCGCCAGCACACTGCGCGTGCCAGACAGACACGGGGGCAGTTGGGTCTGATCTACAGCCTGCCACTCACCATCCCCTTCTTACATC
Source organism: Crocuta crocuta (assembly GCF_008692635.1). NCBI lineage: Eukaryota > Metazoa > Chordata > Mammalia > Carnivora > Hyaenidae > Crocuta > Crocuta crocuta. Next base: position 605,702 of record NW_027528865.1, on the reverse strand, counting down.
ACAAACAACCCACATTCCAGAGCATTCCAGAAGCACCTCTAGTTTGGGTTATAGAGTATTATGTTTTGTTTTGTTTTTTGTAAGTTTATTTTATTTTGAGAGAGAACGCAAGCAGGAGACGGGTAGAGAGAGAGAATCCCAAGAAGGCTTTGTGCCATCAGCACAGAGCCCAACATGGGGCTCAAACTCACAAACTATAAGATATGACCTGAGCTGAAGTCAAGAGTCAGACGCTTAACCGACCGAGCCACCCAGGCGCCCTGTGGAGTATTATGGTTAAAAGCAGGTCTGGGGAACAAACCCCAGCTTGCCACTTAGGGGCTCCCTGGCCTTAGATAAGCAACAATCTCTCTGGGCCTCTGCCTTCTCATCTGAGCAAATGGGGCTGTTAAGAAAACACAGTGAACATAGTACAGGTTTACTGAATGCCACTTTCCTTTTTAATTCATGCGTCCTTGGGAATGTCAGAGCACAGCCCCCTGCCAGGCAACAAAAACACTGGACAGCCACCTGTCCCGTTTAAAGTTAAAACAGGGGCGCCTGGGTGGCTTAATCGGTTAAGCGTCCGACTTTCGCTCAGGTCATGATCTCGCGGTTCGTGGGTTCGAGCCCCGCGTCGGGCTCTGTGCTGACTGCCAGCTCAGAGCCTGGAGCCTGTTTCAGAGTCTGTGTCTCCCTCTCTCTCTGACCCTCCCCTGCTCACGCTATCTCTCTCTCTCTCAGAAATAAATAAAACATTTTAAAAAAAACAACATAAAATAAAGTTAAAACAGATCCTTCTGGGCTTTTTAGGAAACGCTGGGCCACTTGTATAGCACCATCCAAATAAAACCAGGAAAAACAAAAGCACCCCAAATACAAGAGTCCAAAGTCAATCCAAATCACCAAACTCAAACTGAGGGTCAAAAAANTCTCTCTCTCTCTCTTAGAAATAAATAAAACATTAAAAAAAAAAACAAAATAAAATAAAGTTAAAACAGATCCTTCTGGGCTTTTTAGGGAACGCTGGGCCACTTGTATAGCACCATCCAAATAAAACCAGGAAAAACAAAAGCACCCCAAATACAAGAGTCCAAAGTCAATCCAAATCACCAAACTCAAACTGAGGGTCAAAAAAACCACAAAACAAACAAAAACAACAAAGGTCTGGATCTTTGATAACATTCTTCTCCTAAGAGCCCTGTGGTACTTGGACGTAATCCCCTCTGCTCCCCTCCAAACACACACGGCAGTTTGTGGCACGTGGAAGCAGGGGTTGCCACCTGGCCAACGAGCGATGTCCCCTGGACACACATGGACACATGGACACGTGGCCCCTCCCTCGCCCCACCCCCCCAGCCAAGTTCGCAGAAGGCTGCTGTCTGAGAGAAAGCAGCCACCCCTCCAGGACACAGTGACCACCACGCAGTCCCCGGGGGATCCCATTCTGGGCCCCTGGCCATTTCCATGAACTGCCTGCGGTCAAGTAGAGACCCCGGGTGCAGGCTTGAGCACTCCCCAGACGTCGTGGCCGCCTAGGATCCAGCTTCCTCTGTCAGGCATTGATCGCAGCCGAGGGACGGGCCGCAGGCACGTGCCTCCCTCGTGTGTGGGCGTGCAGGGCGCGGGGACAAGGCTGAGAGCTGAACGGAGCCTGGTAAGAGCCGGTCTCCCCCAGCGCTGCGTCAGCCCTGCAGACCTGGGTCCTGTCGTGCCCCCCAGACACCTCACGCCTTAACTCCAGCAGCCGCAGCCCGTATCTGCAGGGAATGCATTCCCGGCCCCCCGCGGACACCTGACACCATGCAGAGCGCCGAACCCAGGAGGCAGTGGGTTTCCTCCTCTACGCACACGCCTCTGATAACGTGCGATTTACAGATTAGGCGCAGGAAGAGATTCACAAAAACTCGTAAAACACAGCAAGTGTGAGAACAAGCTGTGATCTGTAATGAAGGTTATGCGGTCTCTCGCTCCCTCTCCCCCTCCGGACGCCTCCTTATGTGGCACTCACCCTCCCTGTGATGGGAGAGGGTACAAGCCTACGGGAGGAGATGAAACGTGGCGCGGGCCTGGGACAGAACGTTAGGTTACTGCTGACCTTCTGACGACGTGTCAGGAGGAGGGGTACCTGCTTCCAGACGGCGGCTGACGGCGGGGACTGAAACCGCAGAGAGCGAGGCCGCGGACGGGGGAGACCACCGTATCCGCCGCGTGATAACGAAGCCCAGGGCGGGTCACCCCGCAGCAGGACAGGCCGGGGCAGGAGCTGACAGGTGCGCCCCTTGCAGGGAGCAGCCCCTTCACAGCCCCTGGTGACTGGCTGCATGGGAACAGCAGCCCAGCGGACCCCCAACGCTGAAAGTTTCCGTGAAAGCTCCGAATTTTTAAGAGTTGACTTGCAATTATTTAAGCAGGGGGTTTCAAGTCTGTTAGACTGTAATCCGCTCCCTCACTGAAGGGCAAGGCCAGGCTTCTCCATGCAGCCCTGGAGCTGCTCGTGCAGGATTCCAGGCCCCCAGCAGCGCCCCCCTCGAGAGCGAAGCCAGGAGGACCCGCCTCCCAGAACACATGAGCTGAACAAGGCGAGGGGGCACCTGCAGGCAGCCGCGTCCCGCGTGTTAATGCCTCGCTCCCCAAAAGTTGCTTTTCTGTGATGACAAAGACAGTAATCGCCAGGGGCAAACACCCCCGGAGCGCGCAGCGTGTGTCCGGACTGAGCAGGGGATCCCTGCGCATTATCTAGATGCAGCAACCCTGCGACGTGGTGTGGTGTTTTCCTCATTTGTGGCTGAGGGCACAGGCTCAGAGGGGCTGAGCGACTTCGTCACACAGCTCAGCGAGGAGTTGAGGCACATCTCAGGCCCCAGCTGGCCTGGCAAACACGTTGCTCCGAATTCCCTAGTTCTATACCCCTGGGTAAGCCACAGGCCCCACGCACCTCCGTTTCATCTTGAGGGAAACGGCGACAAGCGTGCTAACACCCTCATGGCTTTTCCAGCACAAAACACGCTAACGTCTGTGCTCAGAACAGCGTCCTGCGTACAACCGGCGTCCTTTAGAAAATCTGGAGTCTTGGGGCGCCTGGGTGGCTTAGTCAGTTAGGCGTCCGACTTTCGCTCAGGTCATGATCTCGCGGTTCGTGGGTTCAGGCCCCGCGTCGGGCTCTGTGCTGACTGCCAGCTCAGGGCCTGGAGCCTGTTTCAGTCTGTGACTCCCTCTCTCTCTGACCCTCCCCTGCTCACACTGTCTCTCTCTCTCTCCTAGAAATAAATAAAACATTAAAAAAAATTAAAAAAAAAAGAAAATCTGGAGTTTTCTGTGTTCCTAATACTTTGGTTTGCTGCGTTTTCTTTTACGTGAACTCACACTTTTCGTTTCAGCTTGTTTATTAGAAGCAAACCGCTAGCATCACACTGGGTGAGAAACCATTCCACCTGCGCTGATGAGTAAACTTCGCTGTTAAAATGGTCTCTAGGTATTGGCCACACGCCACCTCTGGAAACTCCTCTCCCGGGGCCACAGGACCCACCCCGAGGGCAGGAACGAAGAGTCCAGCTGCGGGGTGAGGCTGCATCGCCAGGGCCCCCCCC
>NW_027528865.1:591534-601812 GCF_008692635.1 Crocuta crocuta | reverse complement strand
CCCCACAGCACTAATCCCCTGTGGCCCCACCTCCAGCCCCATCTCCCAGGGGTCCAGCCGCCCCAGCCCCTCTCGCTCCATCGTACCCCGCTCTGGCCACACGTACTTCTGCAGAAGTGCCCTGGTCTGTCCTGCGCCCTCGACAACCACAGCCCCGAACTCCAGCCTGCGGGCTGCTTTGGTACATCGGGTTTGCTGGCACCCGGCACATCTTCTGAGGCAGCGCGTGGTTTCACCAGGAACCTTCTGACCCACAAAGGCAACCGCAGCTAGCTGGCCCGGTGCAGAAAGAGCGCCGACCCTGTTCTCGGTCTTTGCAAATGTCCTTCCCCATCCAGGAGGCTCTTTTCCTCACGCTCTACCTGGCCAACGCCTGTTCGGCACTGGACTGCCCAGCCCCCGGACGCCTTCCCCCATCCCTCTGGGAGAACAAGACCCACATACATTCGCCATTTGGACCCGACAGCACGTCCCGTCCAGGAGCAAGTCCTTAACACGAATCTGTGGCCCCAACAAACCAACTGTGCTCCCAAGAATCGATCCCCAAACCAAACCTGGAGAGAAAATGAGCGCCTGGGGTTAGCGGAGGCGCCGACGGAGCAGGCGGAACTGAGCATCAGAAAGAACCCGCCAAAGAGAAGGGCCAGGGGCCCGTAGGGGGCTGGTGCGGGCGGCCAAGGCCAGGGCTCAGGTGGGGTCAGGCCAGCCGCCGCTTTGACGCAAATCTGATGCCTTGGGCCACGAGGACACGGGCATACGCTGAGAGGGTCCCTGCAGGAAGGGCCAGGACCGTCCCAAGGGTCACAGCCCTTCAGACCCCAAACCCCTATCGCATCATCAACCAGAGAGGCCTGGCCACCCCCAGGGACGGCAGAGCACACCTGTTAGCAGGTGCCTGCTAACACGGGCCGGGGCAGTATTAGCTTCCCGGGGTGGGAAGCGTGGGCGTGCGCCTTGTTTGGCAGAAGAAGGCAGCAGAGAAGAGAGGCCCTCCTGACTCCCAAACCACAGCAGCCCCGTCCACACAGCCTGGAGTTCCCACCTGCCACGCTCGTGGAGACGGTTCAACTGCCAGCCCCCACACCGCGCCTCACGTATTTATAGCTTGTGATTTTACGAGGGGAAAAGCCCCCAGCTTGATGGTGAGGTCCCCCCGAACATTCCTGTAGAAACGCGGATGGGTCAGGAGAAGAGGGGGTGGATACTTCAAAGCACCACAGCTCCCTCGGTGGGTTCATGTCTGTCTTCCTCTCCGTCTTCCCTTCCTCCCCACCCCGTCCACAGCGGCACCCGTCTGGACTGGTCAATGAAAACCACCGCCACCACCTCCAGCCCGGCCCCCGCCGTCCCCAGGGCCTCCGCGTGGTGCACGTTACCGTCAAACGACACTGACCGAAAACTACTGCTTTTCCCACTTAACAGGGAAGAGAGGCTCCGAGCAACACACGCAGCTCGCCCCTGGGTGAGGTGGTGAGCGCAGCCCTGCGTGTGCGGAACACGGCCTCGGGCGCCCCCGCTCACACCGCCGCGTGCCGGGCACTGAGCTCATTCTCTGTGGAGGACACAGCCACCTGCTGAGGATTTGGGCCACTAGGAAGGTCCCTCCACCCCATCCCGCCCTGCCGTCTTGGGGTCAACAAAGACGCTCCCACGGGACGCTGGCTCCCTTGGAGAGAACGTTCCTGCTCAGAAGTTCCCAATGGCACGTACGTCCCAGGCTCAGGAAGGGACAGCAGAGAAAAACGCTCCAGCAAAGTTTAAACCCAACCACCCGGCAGAGTACGGGGGGGCCCAGAGCCCAGAGCACGGCTGTGCCTCCGAGGACAGGATTCTCCCAGAGCTGCTGCCCAGGCCGGAGCCGAGGACCTCAGCCTTCGCGGTGACAGCCGGTACCTGCATCGTCAGAAGGCGGGTCCGAGGGCAGCGGCGCGTCCAGGGAAGACTGGTCCGTCCCAGCGGCCGCCGGGCTTCCTGGCTGGGCTTCTGCGGACGTCAGCATCTCCTGCTTGGGGGTGGACGGCTCGCTCTGCGCAGCTCGGGGGCCCCCGTCAGGACCGCACGCTTTGTTCTCAGCATCTGTAAGGAAGCATGGCTGTCAGTAGGCCCGTGTCCCCCTCCCTACGTGCGTTCATCCACGCGAGGTGCCTTCCTGGGAGAGGTGGCCCAGGCCCCGCCCCGCCCCCGGGGTCCCTCTCCACACCCAGCCCCAGTGCTGCCTCAGCCCCACCCCCGCCCTGGCCCCTGCACACCGCCTGCCCGTGGGACCCCGGGAAAGCCTCCACCCGCATCGGTACCTCCAGGCGGCCCTCGCCCGCTCCCACGCTGGCCTCCACCCTGCGGCTTGCTCCGACCAACAGAGCATCAGCAGGTTTGATGCAGCCGTGCCCTCAAAAGTGCTTGCACGCTTCTGCAATCAAGCCCCACGAGCCCCGCTGCCAGGACACACGGGGCAGCGGGCCGGGGGCGGGCAGCAGACGGCGCAGCCCTGAGCAGAGGCCAAGCCAGACAGGGCCACAAACCCTGGCTGCTGTATGCCCCGACATGCTGCAGGGGCCTGCCACAGGACATTGTCACGGCTACCGGTAACCAATCCACGTTTGCACCCTCCATTCCACGATCAGGTCCCTGGTACTCAAACCTTCTCAGTCCCCCACTGCCTGTCTGGGACTGCGCCCACCCAGGGAGACAGGGGTTAACAAGTCAGGCCTGGCTCACACACCAAGCCACTGCAGGCCCAGGGCTGAGGGGGCACAGAGCAAGGAGTTCCTAGGTCCGGACAGGTGGCCTTCTCGGAAAAACATAATCCCAGGCTTGGAGCACCTGCGGGGNAGGGCTGAGGGGGCACAGAGCAAGGAGTTCCTAGGTCCGGACAGGTGGCCTTCTCGGAAAAACATAATCCCAGGCTTGGAGCACCTGTGGGGCTCAGTCAGTTAAGCATCTGACTCTTTTTTTTTTTTTAATGTTTTATTTATTTTTGAGAGAGAAAGAGAGACAGAGAGAGAGAGAGACAGTGTGAGCAGGGGAGGGTCAGAGAGAGAGGGAGACACAGAATCCGAAGCAGCTCCAGTCTCTGAGCTGTCAGCACAGAGCCTGATGCAGGGCTCGAAACCACGACCTGTGAGATCATGACCTGAGCTGAAGTCGGACACTTAACCACCTGAGCCACCCAGGCGCCCCAGTTAAGCATCTGACTCTTGATTTCGGCTCAGGTCATGATCTCACAGGTCGTGGTTTCGAGCCCTGCATCAGGCTCTGTGCTGACTGCCAGCTCAGAGCCTGGAGCCTGTTTCAGTCTGTGACTCCCTCTCTCTCTGACCCTCCCCTGCTCACGCTGTCTCTCTCTCTCTCCTAGAAATAAATAAAACAAGTTAAAAAAAAAAAAAAGAAAAGAAAATGAGGGGCCTCGTGCCCAGGTGTGTGACTGGTCCGGTCGCACGGCCGCCAGAGGGCAGGTCCGGGCTGGAACGCTACCGGCTGCTAACTGTCACAGCTTTTGAGACACAGACCACAGACTGATGCACAGGCCACCTGCGCGGCCCCCTCAGGCATCACAGCCGGTTCAGGGGGGTCACCCCAGAGCAGAGCAGCAGCATGACCCCCACGTCTCTCTGCAGTGGGGGGCGCGCACGGTGGGGACGCCAGCCTGGCTCGGGGGAGCTGCCTCCCATCACCGCGGGGCATGCAGGGGTTGATCTCAGAGTCGGGCCCTGTCCGCCTCGGCCAGTCTCCCTACCTGCCTCGTGTCCTCCAGCAACCTCCCCTTCACCCCCAAGCACCCTGACTGGACAAGACACAGAAGGTCACCCTACCCCCGCTTCCCATCCCCTGGCAGACGCCGCTGGGCATCCACTCCCTCGCCTCTGAGACGGGGACATCACTACCTGCCTCACGCCATCCACCTGGGAATTGATCAGTTCATCCACACAATGCACCTGGCAAAGAGGAGCCACTTCACACGCGCTTGTGAGCATCTTACTGCCTTTGAGGAGGTCTGACGAGGGAGACTGAAGGCCAGGCCCCTTGGTGGGGCCCACGCGCCCACGTGACCCCAACAGGACAAGGTCAGAGCCGCTGCCCATCGGGCATCCCAGCTGCACAGCCCTCTCCCCAGGGAGGGGCAGAGGGACCGGCCGGGCCGGAAGTGTGGACAGTTGGGGCTGGGAAGGTCTCATCTACGTGCCAGGTCACCCGACCAAAGGTTCTAGATGAGGGGCCAGCAGCCTCTCCCTGAAAAGGAGACGGCTGATATTTCAGACACTGTGGGCCACATGGCACATACTGTCTATATATTTTTAAGTTTTTCCAAAAACCCTTGAAGTTTAAACACCATACTCAACCCAAGGCCTTGCAAAAATGGGTCCTGGGCCTGGCCTGATGCAGGCCTGCAGCGCGGATTTGCCAACCTGCCCGAATGTGGGCAAAGACCAGACATCAGCCAAGAGCACCCGCCCAGGGGCAGTTAACACCACACAGCCCAAGTTCAAGCTCAAAATCGTACTCTCTCGGATGCTGGTCAGGGCAGGTTACACGTACTTGACACACAGTCGTGACAGTCTCTCCACCGCTAGTGTACTGGGCCCGGAGGGTGCGGAGGATGGCCAGCACCGCGGGGAAGGTGTGCCCACCAGGGACCCGGCACCATCTCTGCAGACGCGCAACTCTGCAGGGGAGGCTGCTGCCCGCCGCTGATGGACGCAGACACCCCTGCTTAGAAAGGGTTTGGACGGACGACCTTCGCCCTAATCGTCACAACTGCAATCAAGTGGTCAGAGCTCCGCACGCAGGGCCCAGAGGCCTGTGGCCCGGGGCCGGCCAGCCAAGGCTCCGTCCACCCCAAACCCACGGACTCAGGGTCTTCCCCCTGCACCCCAGCTCGGCGGACTGTAGGACCTTTCTGGGCTGTGCTCAGAGCTCCGGTTCATAATCACGTTCAATGAAAAGTTGCGGTTCCTAAAATAGCGCTGCTGGCAGGGCTGTTGCCTAGAAACGCCGGCTGGGGAGGGGGCGGAGATGTGGGTGGCTTGTCCCCCGTGCCTCGCTGCTCAGCCAGCCCTCCCTGCCGGCCTGCTCTGGCCCCGGGGGCTGTGGAGGGGCACACGGTGGGCCCCCTGTGATACACGGAGCAGCCGCGGCGACAGGGAACGTGCAGCAAACGCGCGCGTGCTGCCCCCAGCTTCCCGCCACGTAGAGGCCAGACGCACCTGATTTGTCGCCGCCCGCCCCCCGCCCCCCCGGAGAAAGGAAACCGCGTGTCTCGGGTCACTGTACACGAATGTCTCCTTCTCCCATCCAGCGGTGGAACAGAGATTCCTCCAGTTACTGAAGCAAATGCCCCGTGGACATACACGGGCAGATGGAGGGAAGTGACTCGGGAGAAATGTGTGGGCTCCCGCGGGCTAGGGACGGGGGGGCGGGGGCGGGATGGCGCTGGCCCTCACTGGTCACCGAGGAGTCGGAGGAGAGGGGCCAAAGCAGGGAAGACAGTGGGGGAAGGGCCCCCCCAACCAGGCAGATGAGCAGACTTGCAGGAATGAGGAGTGGGCAGGTCAGACAGCCTCATAAAACCACACACCCAGAGAGGGACCCAGGCCCATCTCCTGGGGACCCTGGGGACCAGCCCACACCATCATGCTGCTGACTGCTGTGTGTGGGCAAGCCCCCAGGTGATGGACACGGAGCGCGTGCCTGTGTGAGGCTGTGTCCCGGCCGAAGAAGGCCCNNNNGAAGAAGGCCCCGTGTGAGGGCTGGGGCAGCTCTGCGGAGTCTGTGACGCGAGCCAGTGGCGGCCTCTCTGGGCCACTCGGTCACTGTCACCCACACCCACCACACAGGCGCCCGCTGGGTGTGAAGCCCCGGGTACAGCTCAGCCACAGGGAGGCGCTCCAGCCGCAGACAAGCAGCGCAGCTGGGAGCAGGTGGTGGCCGCTGAGCCCCTCATCTGAACCCGGGAGGGGGACTCACCCCCACACCGACGTGAGACAGAGGCCATTGGAGGGGAGGAGGCTCAGCGCTCAGCTGCCGACCCGGGTGGGGCACTCAACAACCCCACCAAGGATCCCCAGCACCCAGCAGAACGCCGGTCATCCCAATGCCAGGACGAATTAGGGACCCACAGGGCCTGCCCAGGACCTGACTTCAACCTTCTAAGCAAGTGCGTGGCCCGAGCCCCAGTGCAGGGCGGACAGTAGGCGCCCCAGGAGCCGCCTGCCTGCCACACACCATCCTAGATCCCCGCTGCTCAGGAGCTGCAGCACATGCAGGGAAGAGTTCCACACAAGAGCACGCTGCCTCCCAACCCCAGGCCGCCTCCCAGAGGCACCTGCTACCCTAACATGCCCCCCTCAGCAAGAGGCTGGGCAGGCTCACTGCAGACCCGCTCCGCCCATGCCCTGTGCTGCCCTGGGCTCCTGCAGCCGGCCACTCAGAAGTGCCTTTGTCACCCAGCCGCTCCCTGGGGGGAGGGGTCTCACTTTGTTGAGGGGGTGCGGGGAAGATAGGAGGCTCTGTCAGATCCAGGTCTCCCTCCACACTTCCGACCTGCCTGTACCTCCCCCCACCTTGTCCCTTCCACCGTGAAGCCCACCGGGACTGGAAGATATGCCCCACTTCCCCGCGCTCTCTGCTTCTCAGGATCAGTAGGGCCAAAGCCCGAGGCAGCTGGGGAGGGAAGATGAAGCACAGGTGTGTGGGCCCCGCCCCCAGGGCATCTGATCACAGAGCCCCCCCCACCACCCTGGGGCATCTGATTGTGGGGCCCCAGGGCAGTGCTAACGTGCAGCTCGCTCCCAGATCCAGCCTGTCTCCTGGTGCCCTGGGATGCCGCAGACATGACCCCGTGGCCCCCTGCCCAGGTCGGGGCCTGGGTCCTATTCTCCGGGTGCTCGCCCTGCCCCTCTCTGCGGGGACCTCGTGTGCACGTCTGTAGGATCAGCTCTGTGGCATCACCTAATGAGCATAGTTTCAATCGCTGAGGAAGGAGACTGTGTGTCAGACCCACCCGGCCCCCAGTTCAGAATCACTCAGCAAGACAAAGTGTGATCTGAAGGGGGGGCTGGCAGACGACATGCCAGGGGCCAAAGCCAGACACCGCCTGCTCCATATGGCCCGTCAGTCCATCAGACAAAACTGTTTAACAAAGACCCAGAGAGGAGGAGGGGCAGACTGCTCTTTTGGGGGACTCCCCTTGGATTTTGCTCTCACCCCTTTATTTTCCTGACAGGAATCAAACCCACCTCTCTATTGACTTTTCATTCACCAGCGACAGTATTTTCTGTGATAGATGGTACACAGGCCTTAGGTCTGTTTTCATTTTCCTTCCCCCTTCCCCAAGATCCAGAGGAAGGTTCAGCGGAAACACATGCAAAATGCAGAATTTGGGGCTGTTGTGTCCCATCCAGACTAACAGTCCAGATTTCTATCAACAGGGACATCTCCCCAAATCCGAGAGTCAAAGCATTTGACCTCTGAACCTCGTGGGACTGGGTACTGAGCTCCCCTCTTACATGCAAGTTAGATCGTCAACTGTAAGCAATCCACTGTGTGGATTTCCCACGAAGATGGCATCACCAAAATATTTCACTCTTGGGACACGCGGAGGGCTCAGTGGGTTGAGCATCTGACTCTTGATTTCAGCTCAGGTCATCATCTCATGGATCGAGCCCGGCATCAGGCTCTGAGCTGACGGTGCAGAGCCTGCTTGGGTTTCTCTCTCTCCCTTTCTCTCTCAAAATAAATAAACTTAAAAAAAACTATTTCAGGGGTGCCTGGGGGGGCTCAGTCGGTTAAGTGTTCAACTTCAGCTCAGGTCATGATCTCATGGTTTGTGAGTTCGAGCTCAGAGCCTGAAGCCTGCTTCAGATTCTGTCTCCATCTCTCCCCCTCCCCTGCTCGCACTCTTTAAAAAAAAAAAAAAAAAAAAAAAACTTCATGCCTAGAAGCTGAAGAAGAGACATGAGGTCGAAGACTAGAATGGGTTTGAGAACACCAGCCGGCCGGGGGCAGAGCCTGGTACACCTCTGGAGCCCCTCGCTTTGCAAGGTCCCTTCCTGGGCCTGATTCCTGGGCCAAACGACAAACACGCTGCTGGGACCTCAGCCAGGAAGGGCGCAGGGGCGCCTCGTGCTCTCAGGGAGCTGCTCCCTGAGGCCAGGGCCCTTCAATCAGGAGCCACGAGCTTGGTTTGGCTCCAGAGAGAGCTCCCAGCGGCCACGAGGCCGGCACCGGAGTCTCAGAGAAGGCGGACTCAGGTGTGCATCAGGCCCTGGGTCCGGAGCCTCGCCATCACCAAGAGCGCAGGACCGGGCAGGGAGGTCAAGAGTATCCTGAATGAACTGAGAGCCTCAACAGATGGTGTTTCTCAAGGACGCAGAGGTGGCCACACAGACACCACCGTGGTGAGGGCACCGGGGCAGAGCGTGAACAGTGTCCAAGCACTGCGGGGGCTGGGGTGCTGTGAAGGGGTGGGGGCGAGGACGCGCAGCGCCCGGAATGCCGTCCATGCCTCACAAGGACGGGCAGCGGTACTAGACGGCAGTGGGAGTACAAACAACGTGCCTGAATCAAGAACGAGGATGTGAACAGGCGAAACCGAAGCCAATGCTGCCACTCTGGGGGAATCGGGACACGGCAGTGGCCCGGCCAGTGCCCAGCCAGGGCAGGAAGCCGCTCGACGTGGCCCCGAGGCGTCAGCTCCGGGCGCCATGCAGAGGTGGCCCCGTAACCTCACGGAGGGACCCGACGGCGAACGGCCCCCTTCGGGGCCAGCCCCCGCATCCCAGATTACCATTCCACCCTGACCTTTGCAAGCCCCGGCCCAGCGCCTGCCGCGGTTGCGGCCCCACTTACCGCGCTCCATCATCTCCAGCAGACCTTTCTTGATGAGCTCCTCCCGACCTTGCCTGCCGGCCATCTTCTTCTCCAGCGCTGCACAACAAACAGCCCGGTGAGTCACGGGCAAGGGCACAGGCGGGGGGGTCTCCGGGCGGGGGGGTGGGGGGCACCATTGGGGAAGTCCACGCTTTCCTACTACCCAGCCTGCTGAGCGTTGCCCATTCACAAGGCGCACGGTGGATGGGAGCGCATGGAGCGCACTGTTCAAGACAATGATTTCTGTGATTCATCTGCAAAGCAGCGCCTTTCCCACCCTCCGCCAGAGGCTCCCCAACTCACCAGCCCAGGACTGCATCCCCTCCACTCCCCCAACACCCAGAGACACTCTCCTGCGGGCCTTATTACCTTTCCCTCCAAACACCCTGGCAGCTCTTGAGCTCCGGCCAGAACGCGGGCCTCTGTGGCCCCCGCCTCCCCAGAAGTTCCTCCAAGAAAACCCCAGGTTTTAAAGCTTTCAGAGAAGTCACCAAAACGGGGAGGGAGGGGCCGGACCCCACCCCCGCTGCCAGGGTGCCAGCTCTCTCTCACCCCTCTGCGCGAGGCAGGGGGCTCTCTCTGCTTGCCAGTCTCCTTTCCTTCACCCGTCGAGAAAACTGCCTACAGTTAGAACTCAATTTACAAATATGACTCCACGCAATTCCTCGGACCCCTTCTTTGAAAGGTGTAAACTGCCGGCTAATAAGCCTGATCCCAGAGGGCCCACGGGTCACTCAGTGAGGGCTGCCGTGGGGGGCACCGACCAGAGCCAGCCTCTCCCCTCGGAGCTCAAAGACCAGCAGCAGAGGACAAACAGGTAAGGACAAGCAAGTTCATTAGCCAAAAATACTTACTGAGCACGTGCTGGGGTGTCCCTGGGGAGCAGAAACAGTTCAGCCCCCCTCCCTCCAGGGCTGGAGTGGGAGCCAGCAGAGGTAAGAGTTGCTGAAACGCTTAAAACTAATAAAGCATTAACTGAGCACCTACGTGGTGCAGGCACGGGGGAGCCGGACAGGAAAGGCCTCTGCCTGAGGGGCGGGCTGCGCTGGGGAAGCCGGATGAGAAGCATCTACACCTGGGAGCGGGGAATGACCCAGAACCAGAGAACGGGGGCCAGGGCTCTGGGAAGCCCAGGCTGTGCCGGAATGTCCGGGCCAGCCTCCCTCAGGGCCTTTACACCGAGAGCTGAGGAAGAACAGGGAAAGCCTAACATACCAGGAGGAAGACATTTTCTGGCAAAGGGAGCATACGTTCCTTTCTTAGTCCAATTTCCCATCCAGTTTCCAGGGGCCGGAAGTAGGCACCAAACTGAGAAATTGACTTTGGGAGGTGTGAGTAGAGGGGCTGCCGTCCAGCCTAACCGACGGGTGAGCAGAATCGGGGTGGAGGTCCAAAGAGCCACGGGACCGCCCC
>NW_027528865.1:583741-591393 GCF_008692635.1 Crocuta crocuta | reverse complement strand
CCCCCCCCCGCCGGCTCAGGCTCACACACGGGACGCTGTCCACTCTCAGCCTGAGCCCTCCCAACCCCCCAAGGCGGGTCCGCCGCCCCGTCTCGGAGGCCGCGCCCACCACCGAGCCACCCCCGCCGCAGGTGCCAGCTCGGGGCCCCTCCCCAAACCACAGCCTCTGGGAGCCGCGCTCACAAGGCTGCCCGCTCGCCCTGCCCAGACCACTGCTGGGTTCGTTAGTTTCTTTAACTCGCTTTCAAATTTACTTCCTCTCACGCTAATCAACAGTGCTTGTTAAATGGGGTATTTGAAACGCTGGAGTTGCTAACATCCCGCACTTTGGGGAGAAGGATGGTCAGAATAAGTAAACGAAACGCAGTCCTGCTGCTCAGGTTGCCAGGTGCCCGACAAAGGGCCCCAGGTGGGGACCCTGCAGGCATTCACCTGCACGCACCTACAGGCCCCCAGCACCCTGACGGACTCCAGGTCACGGGCCAGCAGCACCGGGCTGAGGGGGCCTGCACGGCTGAACCCTCCAGCCCCACGGCCCAGAGAGCATCGGGGGCTCCCCAGGTCACAGAGGTCACCTGCTCCGGGCCCTGGTGCTTCCCCAAGTCTATGCCTTCGCATGAGCTGTTTCCTCTGCTGCAATGCTTTTCCCTGCTTTTCTCAAGGGGCCAATTACATCTCAGCTCAACGGTGCCTCCTCACCTGAGTCTTCTCAGACCCTCCGGCCCAAAGCGATGCCCTCGCCACCCCCTCCCCCCGCACCCCTCCCCGGCACCGGCTCAGCTACCTGGGGCCCCGCCCGAGCCGTGAGGTCTCGCATGCTTGCGCCCGTGCTCACTGGCCTGTCGCCCCCCGCGCCACCGGGCGGAAGCTCTAAGTGCGCAGGGCCTGGTCCGCCTCCTCTGCTTTGTCCTGGGCACAGAGGAGGGGCTTGGGGCTCCTGCAGTAACACTGATGTGTGTCCTTGTTGACAAGGAGACCTGGTCAATCACTTCTCGGGGGAATAAAAAATAATGTGTAAAACCTGTATCAGGTGTGAGTGAAGGGCCAGGGCTGCTGTGGCCCGGTCTCCGCCAGTGCGCACGGCTTCGCGGCTGGGAAGGAGGCAGGCGCCCTGGGGACCGTGAGACACTGCAGCCGAGACGGGCACTTAGCAGGCTGGTCCCCGACGCCGGTACTAACTCCACATGCACCGCTGCCTCACTAACTGCTCCCGACCGTAGCTCGCAGGTGCACGGCTCGGCGGCGAGGCCTGGGGGGGGGGGGTGCGGGTTGCTTCTCATGGCACTGACCTCCCTCCCCTTCCCCAAGGACACCCCCTCATCCAGGAACCAGACCCTGGCCCTGGGACCGGCCTGCCCTCCCTGACATGGGCGCAGTCACAGTAACGCGGCCAACGGGGTGGCTCTGAGTGTCTGCTGGTCACGAGTCGCTATCACGGCTGTTTACTGCGTCACCACACGTGTCCACGTGGTCGTCTCATGGCCGTGGCTCCTGGCGTGGATCCCGAGGGGCCGGGGCAGGGGCAACGGTACGACCCGCCGCAACCCAGCTTCCCACAGAGCGGGGCCCGGCGGGGTGTGAGGATGCGGCCGCAGGTGAGTGAGGGACGGGAGCTTCTGGGCCCCGTGGCGGGAGGGCGCTGGGGGGGCACCTCCTGGGAGGCAGCCTCCTCGGGANTGAAGGGCAGGTCCCCGGGAGGGGGGGCGGCGCTTGCTACTCCAGTGTGGTCGGCAAGGACAGCCGTCACGAGCGGCCCCCCCGCCCCGCAGGGAGTGCGCGAACATGGTCCTGGTCACCTGTGTGCCCCATGGGTCTGGGGGGACTGGGCCCCAGGGGTGCCGGGTGTGGGAAGGTGCCGGGTGCGAAGGAAGGGACCTGGAGGCTGAGCAGCTCCTGCTGTGGGAGCCGCCCTCACGGGGGAGGGGACGCGACATCAGCCCCCGGGAGCTCGGGGACGGCGGCGCGGGCCCCCTCTCCCCTGTGCTCACCGGACGTGGTCTGCTTCAGCTTTTCGTTTTTCTTCTTTCTCCATTTCCAGGGTTTGAAGATCCTGCCCAGGGTGGCCAGTTTGCTGTTCCTCCTCACAGGGGGGGTTCGCGTCCCTGAGACCAGATACTCGGAGCGCGCCGGGGGGGCCGGGTGCATCTCATCTGCAGGGGAGCACACCAAGGAAGGGCTTGCGTGATCACCAGTCCTACCTGGCCCCCCTCACCCAAGGGGCCGCCCGGGATCCTCCAGAGCCCGGGCTCCTTGCAGTGGGAGAGTGGAAGCCTTCCGACCCCGAGCCCTCCCCCAGCCTTGCGTGCGGCCACAGCGATTTGAAGGCTTCCTGAATTTCCCCCATGAAACCTCCCCCACCCCCGGACCTTTGCTCATGCAGTGCCCTTCACCCGGGCTGCTTTCCTCAGCTTCACTGCTTTGTAAACCTGAGCTGCTCCGCTGAATCTGACTTTCTCTGGAAGCCTCCGCCTCCTTGCCCCGAAGCTCAGAGCCTCACCTTAGGCTCCTGAAGCTACCTGTGCAGGCCTCGGGGAGCAGAATGGCCCCTGGGTGCCTGCCCCTCCCGCCCCGCTGTCGGGTCTCTGCCTCGGGCCTCAGCACAGACCCGGCCACGCTCCTCGCTGGGGAGCTGCAGAAGGAAGCCGTCCAGGAGCGGACACAGGGGCGTCGCTCTGCTCTGGGCCCTGTTCAGAAAACTAGGCCGCCGTCGCCGTCTGCAGGCTGCATAGACATGGACATCCGAGGGAGCTCCTGGGGCCATTTGTCACACACAAGAGACCGTTATCATCGACAGGCCGCCGGCTCGCTCACTGATCATCCCTCCTCCCTGTGACCCGTGTGCAGACGCGGAAAAGCAAAAAGCTGGTCAGGGCCTGCCGAGTGGACACCCAGCCGAAATCAATGGCTAGTCCAGAAAATCACGCAAAATCACACAGCACATGCCGGCAACGTGTGGGAGGGGCTCGCGCCCCCGAGCGTGTTGGCACGCGCAGAGAAAATGTCTGTGGGGCCCACGGGCAATGGGGGCTGCTGGCCGCTGTGGGGTCGGGGGAGAGGAAGACACGTGCTTCTCCACAGGCCGCTCTGTAGCTCACGATGTGTTCACTGTTTAAGGAAAAAGATTGGTGAGAACGGAAAACAGCGCAGCAGGCAAGACGGTGAAAGTGCCAAGTCAGCGTGAGACAGACCGTTGCTGCCTCCACTGCCCGCCCGGACCCCTGTCCGGGGGGCACAGCTGAGACCGGAGCTCAGGCCAGCGCCTGGCTTATTATGTGGCCCCAAAGCCCTCCCGGGACAGGGCAGCGACGAGGCCCTGAGTGCACAGAGTTTTAATCTCTCAGTATCACTCTGGTGGGTGTTCACCAACCCCACAGCGCTCCCCGCAGGGCTAAGCACCTGTGCCCAGACCCCGGCCAGGACACCCCACGTGCGCACACGCACACACACGCACGCACACAGATGCATACACACGTGTACACACACAGGCACCACCCAGAACACATTTAGTCCCACAGCCAGTGGGTTAATTCATCGCGCTGCTATGCACGAGCAGGGCTGGGAGCCCGAGTTTGTAGAGAGACGAGAAGCCCCGGATGGGCCCTGAGAGGCTGGGAGGGCAGGGCTGGAGTGAGGGGTACCGCGAGGGTCCTCGGGGAGGCCCTCCCAGGGGCCAGAGGGGCCCAGTNCCATGTGATGGACGCCCCAGGGACAAGCCGCCTGAGCAGCCAGCGGACCCCCGGGGCTCATGGAAAAGCACCCACCCCCCCTAAGCCTCAGTTTCCACACGTGTAAAATGACGATAAGGATCAGCCTGACACCTAGCTTTGAAAGGAAGATTCAGGTGGCCCCAGAGATGGCAACTTAGGGAAACATATAGGACACAGTTGATTGAGAGCATGTTACGATCCACGTAAGATAATATGAACTATAAGACTCTACAAACACTCTGGCTAACAGAGCCCGCCAGCATGGCCGTCTTCTGGTAGAAATTTTCAAAGTAATTTCTATTATATAAGGAACAAAAGGATCATTGTGGAGTAAAAGTCACTGCTGGTTCCCGGCCAGGAACTATCTCATTTTACCCTTACAGCACGTCTATGAGATGCGAGAGTCTTATCGTACCCATTTTACAGATGAGCACACTGAGGCTCAGAGCAGCGAGAAAATGCGGGAGGTCGGGCATGACCTTGAGCAGCCTGACTCCAGACCCCTCTCATACCTGCACGAGACGGTGTGAATTTATCTCCCGGAGCAGGACACACATGGGTAAGACACCAACAAAAGGCATAAAGCAGGGGCCACCCAGGGGTTGTGGCCACTCTCTCTGGCTGTTAGTAATTGAGCGCTAACTGTATACAGGAGGCTGTCCACGGCGGTCTACAAAGCAACCCACGTGGAAGCAGCAGCGGAGGGGTGCCTTGTTTGAGAAACGAGCTTGCTCCAGCGCGTTTTCAGGCGTGTCCCCACACCCGGCACCCAGCAGGGGCCCGGGGGGCACGCGCTGGGGAACGAGGGAGCAGGGGAGCCCCGGGGCACTGTCACAGATCCCCCTCCCCGCCACCGTCCCCCAGCACTGCGCTCCAGGAGCGGGATGCAGACGGGCCCCTCTGTTCCCAGAGGCAGTTTATCGGGTGTTATTACCCTCTCCTCTCCTTCCCGCCCACGGCGCCTGATTGCAGCGCAAGGGCCAGGGCCACACGGCCCCCGGAAGCCGCTGTCCTGGGGAAGAGAAGTGGCCAGGTCTCCCCGAGCCTCTGGGCTGGTGTGAAGATGGCGGTCCCCAGATGTGCATGGGGACAATGGACCGTTGTCACCACTGCACTAAAGGTGGCAGTCACAGAAACCCACGGTCCCCCCAAGAGCAGTGTCTGCGCAAATCCAGAGGCGGGCTCACATACGGCTCTGAGCTTCCTAGCAGCCAAAGCAAAAATGGAGCACCACAAAGAATAACCCTCAGATTACGGACCTCAAATCCTACTCCAGTGGCCGTGTATCTCCAGTATCACCGTGGATACTCCAGTATCACCATGACCCTGGTCCAGGCCACCAGCTGCCAGCGACCCCCCACATGCCCCACCAGGCCTTCGAGCCAGTCTCCCCATGACCCCCCCTTACAAACATAACTGATCGCATCGCTGTTCTGCATGCTCCCTGCCCTTCCCCTTCTCCTGCAGCACAAAGTGCAGATTGATCACCAGGCCTGTGTAGCTCCCCACAGCTGCTCCCGGTGCCCACCCACTCATCTCCACCCCCCNCATCATCCTGTGCAGGGACATAGAGCGTGCTACGGGGGCAGGAGGGTGCAGCTGTGAAGAACGCAGGTGCTACAACCGGGCACCTGGGCTCGCATCCGGGCTCTGCCAGTCACGCGGAGGACGCGCTAGCACCGCCCCCTCCCGCACCCTCCCCCTCCCCTGTCTTGGTCTCGCTGGGGAACCGGGCACAGGGCTTCCCAAAGCCTTGCCTGGGGCTCGGCCACGTGGCTCGCGTGATCCCATGGAAAGTGGGCAGAGGGGACAGAGAGCCTCCCTCCTCACCATCTCTTTCCTCCCCACCCTCCTCCTCCTCCCACCATCACCACCATCATTATGTGACTCCCTAGACTCCCCACCCCCCACCTCTGCCCCCAGTGCTGGGGCAGGTACTGGGGTTCCCAACCCCTCGTCTGACAATCTGAGCTCCTTCACGCAAAGAAAGGGCAGGGGCTGTACCCAAGGGCTTGAACTTGACTCGAAATTCAGCAGGGAGCCATTGAGGAATCTTCATCTCAAAAGATCGGATTTGTCCATTTAGTAAATACCCACCTCAACCAGGACAGACACCTTCGTCTGAGCAGCTCCTCGGGGACCTGCTGCCATCGGGGAGCCAACGCCCAGGGCAGCAGGCTCCAGAAGCCTGAGGGCTGCACCCCCAGCACCCCCTCGGCAGGAAGTGCCCTCCCCCCCACCGCCGTGGCTCAGCCCAGGGCCAGGCGCAAGGATAGAAACGTCACAACAAATGCCACATCGTCCAGTAATGGAATTACAAGCCCCCCGAGGACAGAGAGGGCACGACTCCTGCTGACCGTGGGCGTGGGGGTCTGTGTGAGCAAGAGGTGGGTGTGCGTCCTCCAGGGCACAGGGCGGGTATGCACAGGGACACGTGTGTCTGCAGGAACGGCTGTGTGCCAGCGCGCCCGCGTGTGCACGTGCGTGAGTCCGCTCGGCATGGGGGGCACTCCCGGGGGACACACGAGCACATCCCTCCAGCCTCCGCATGACACGGCTGCTCTTCCCGGGCCACCCCTGCCGGCAGCTCGTTAGTGAAGAATGTTTCCCCACATGCACGTGAGGAAGTGAAACCGGCAGCCAAAGGGCAGGCGGGAGGCCTCCCCACGTTCCCAAGTGACGGATGGGACAGGTGGCCCGGCCGGCTGGCCCTGGACAGGTGGAGATGCAGGGGCGGGGCCCCAGAGCCCCCCCCCACCGGCTCCAGCTCTCTCCCTGCCCCCNNNNGAGGCACCGCACCAGGACAGGAGGGTCCCCCCCCCGGGGACTCAGCTCACGGGGCTCGCGAGCTCGTCTTCACACCCGGCACGGGGCCAGCCCCTTCCTCCGTGACGTCCCCTCCATCCTGCTCCAACGGCTCCTGGACGTCCTCCTTGGACGTGCCGTTCCCACTTGTCATCTGTCTTTCCCGCTTGGACAAACGAAGCTCCATGGGAACAGGAGCCGTGGGGGCCTGCTCACCGTGGGCCCCGGGCACCCAGGAGGCTCGAATATGCACCTGCTGGGCTGTGACTCCGGAGCCTGGATCCAACCCCCGTCCATCTGACTCTGAAGTCCTCTCCTTAGCAACCCGGACACTTCTGCTTTCTCACTTTTTAAAAAAAATTTTTTTAAGTGTTTTTATTTGTTTTTGAGAAAGTATGAGAGAGAGACAGAGCTCAGGCGGGGGAGGGGCAGAGAGAGAGGGAGACACAGAATCTGAAGCAGCTCCAGGCTCCCAGCTGTCAGCACAGAGCCCGACGCGGGGCTCAAACCCACGAACCACGAGATCATAACCTGAGCTGAAGTCGGACGCTCAACCGTTGGAGCCGCCCGGGCGCCCCCTGCTTCCTCATCTTCCATCCCCTCACCTGTCTCCATCCACTTGCACTTCGCTCTCCCCACAACACACACGGAAGGACAACCCGGCTCACCGACGACCAGGTGCCGTGTGCAGGGCGGCTGGCCTCCCGGGGACACAGACGCCCTCCTCCCCAGCCAGTATCGGGACACCGCTTCCTGCTCGTTTCCTGCCTTCGTTCATTCCCAGACTCGGCAGCAGGAATCCGCGAGGCCCACCCAGCGCCAGAGCCGGGCTGCACGGAGCCCCCCGACCGAGCAAGAGGAAGAAACAAATAAGGACGCGACGTGGCCCCTTCAGAATGTGGGGTGACCGATGTCAGAGGCAAACCAGAACCTGGCACGTAGGCCAACAGAGCGTGGCCTCTGTTTCTTCAGGAGCCTTCCTTGCCCCAGAGAACCCATCGGGCGATACTCAGTGACCACCTTCTATGAAAACAGCACCTGTCAGGTGTGAGGCCGAACAAGGGGGTGCTGGACACGCCCCCTGCCCGGGTGGGTTCGCTGACCACGGAGAAACCCAGGATGCTCGGGAAGATCCCAGTC
>NW_027528865.1:573807-583652 GCF_008692635.1 Crocuta crocuta | reverse complement strand
GGCTCTGAGAAGGCCACCTGGGGGCAGGTGATACTTGATTCCGAGCTTGGGACATAAGGCAGAGAAGCAAGATCTGGCGTCCCCATCTCCGCGGTTCAGAAGCCCCGTAAAACTTGCACATCTGCACAGAGATGCCAACTCCCTTCACTGCCGATTAATGACCCCCACACACACGCACGCACACACACACACACAGATACACCTGCACAAGACTGTCAACTGTTATCACTACCACTGACCAGAAATAATAGGAAGAATATAATCTTAAAGTACAAGGAGAATCTTTTAATTGAAAGTATACTGATAAGTGAATAACAATGTGGGGGCGCCTGGGGGGCTCAGATGGTTGAGAGTCAGAGTCTTGATTTCAGCTCAGGTTGTAATCTCACAGTTCGTGAGTTCGCGCCCCACCCTGGGCTCTGCGCTGACAGTGGGAGCCTGCACGGGATTCTCTTTCTCCCTCTCTCTCTGCCCCTCCCCTGCTCANCCCACGTTACAAGTAGGCAAACAGAGGCACAGAGAGGAGAGACCATTGTCCCAGGCCACACAGCTAAGGTGACAGGATGCTTGGAAGTCAGGGCGTCTGCTGCAGAACCCCCCACGTGGGACCACACGGAGCAGATGGTGGCGGCACTGGTACCAGGGGTGAGGGCCGAGAACCAGGGCTGGAGCAGACCTAATCGTCAAAGCGGCACAGAACAAAATCATGGCATTTAGCGTCGAAAGACCAACGGCCTGCGCCCAGGCTGCAGAAGATGTGGCTTGACAGCTGTCTGCAAAGAGAGCGCGCGGCGTTTTAACTGAACTACCATCAGGATGGGTCTCAACCTCCAAATCCAGATTTTCAAAACGGATCTTAAGGCTCCAGATGTAAAAGTATTGTTGGTCTGACTTTCCCCAACTCCTCCTGGAAGATCCTGAGTGACGGCCTGGGAGCAGATCTGGGGGGTGCCGAGCGATGCGGGCAGAGCCAGGGCCACCCCTGGACAGGGACAGGTCGCTGGGGTGGGGCGGGAGCAGGCAGGGATGCAGGAAGAAGGGAGAACTCATTTAAAAGGAGAAGAACTTCTGAGGGCCGATGGCTCTAGTCCCAGAACCCCTGCGAGGCTGCCCGTCAGAACTGGGATCCCCGTGCGGAGAGCCACGGCCTCGCCAGGCCACAGCCACGGGGCCCCCGCAGCAGGCTCCCACGCCTCCTCGGGCGCCCACACGGCACCCGACGTGCGGAGTAAGTGAGTGAAGGACTGAGCGAGTAAATGAATGAGGGAACGAGAGACACTGATCCTGCAGTAGAAAACTGAAGTGGAATCTAAATGCAGGGCCCCGGTTATGAACAGCAACCCAGAGTCACCCCTGCGTCCCTGACGGCGGGAGATCCTTACAATCCCTGAGCAGCTTCCAGCCTTCACGCTGGCCCATCGCTCGCCCGGCGGCCGCCGTGAGCTGCCCTTGACACACACACGGAGTCTCTTTTCTCGGCCCTGCTCATCCACTGAGGCGCTGAGAAGCACAGAGAAGGCCATACAAGAACCTGGCGAAGCGCTGGAGTCAACACAAGGCCCGGAACCCCGCGGATTGAACAGACGCTCGGATGTCGGAGAACACAGGTTAGGATGCCGAGGACAGCCGCCAAATTCTTTAGCACGTTCGTTCCCAGCAAACAACCCCACGAGGCAGGGACATTTCCAGCTCCATTTTCCCTTGAGGAAGAGGAGGTGAGGGGACAGGGCCAGGTATGAAGTCACACGGCTGGTAAGAGGCAGGAGGCACGGGAGCCCAGACTTTTGGATGCCGAGCTCACCACTGGGGCACGACACCAGTGTTTCCCAAAGCATGTTCCGTGGGACCCTAGCAAGGAGATGTTCTGCAGATGAAGACAGACAGAAAAACACCATCTACACTAAAAGTGCTCCCTGAAGGACCTCCACATATTATCACAGCAAAGGCTCTGAGAAGTCCTGCAGTAGGCAACCGTATTCGGCTGTTTCACCAGCTTTTCCTAAACATGCATCAGGCAACCCCTATTTACACCTCGTTGCCCAGACAGCCATAACCGTAACCACACACGGGGCGGGGGGCGACAATGGACTTGGCACAGTACACGTGAGATTAAGCGGTTTAAACTTAAGCGTTCCTGACCATTTATCTTTGGAATATAAAAGTCTTATCCCCAATATCTATGTTCCAGAAATAATGAGATTCTCTAAGATCTTTGCAGAAGTTAGGCTTCAAAACCTCCCGTGGCTCGGAGCCGTGCAGCTGCCCGGGGCCCCTACACAGCAATGATGATGAGAAAATAAAGACTAAACAATGGGCACCATTTCTGCCCCGACACCAGTGCGGGAAAGCAAGGCCTCGTTAAAGTGGCTTCTTTCTTCCCCGCGTGTCGGGTGGGAGAGCCAGAGCCTCGGACGAGAAAAGCCATCTGCTCTGCATCAACCCCGCAATTCTGCCAACGGTCGCTGGTGTCTGCCAGACCATATGGCCGTTTCTCCAAGTGAAATTCAGCTCAAATCTGTAAATCAGGTGGGTCTGAAAAGGCTGCGTGGAGTGTGGGACGAGGAATTAGACCATGAGGGTAACGGAGTCAGGGGGCTGAAAGGGGGCACCCGGAATGGCCGTCACGGACACCGGCGTTCGCTGGCATTGCGCTTAGCCGGAGGTCTGTATTTGCACATCAGCGAACTCTCGCAGAAATTACTTAGCACGAAGCCCACAGACTTTGCAAAGACGAAAAGCTGCTTTTAGAGGCAGCCGCCTCAAGCTCCCCTCGTACAGAGGGGAGAAAAACGAGTTATTTCAGAGAGAGGATAAACCGTAAAACGGCACACTGAGAGACGTCAGCATCGCACTATAAATTGAGATAAATAATACTGCCCAGTAACTCCAAAGCCCACGCCCCAGGCCCGACTTTCTACACCGAAGTGTAAGATGAGGTTCTTCCATGTCAGTTAGAGCTTAAGGACAGATGTTAATTTTTAGATATATGCATGTTTTTAGCATTTTTGAGAGGAATCACACGCACTTAAAGGCTGGGAAGATTCTGAGCCAACACATTTGCGTTTTGAAAATGGGTCCCACATTCATTCTGCTTAGATCAGGGATGGACAGACGTTTTCTGTGAAGGGCCAGACAGCACGTGCCCACCTTGGACTTGACCGGCCATACAGTCTCCGTTGCAAACACCAGGCTGTTGCATGAAAGCAGTTAATGACACCTAAATTAATAGGTCCGGACACACTTTAATAAAGCTTTATTTATAAAACCCGGTGGAAGGCGGAAGTGCTCTGTGAGCGGAGTCCTGCCTTAGATGGTCCTTTTGGAAATGTCCTCGGGGAAAAATACCACTGGATGCTCGGACAGGAAAGGAGCTGGAAGGAACGGCTTTGGCTCGGGAGCCCGTCACGCTTCTTGCTTCTGGCCCCGTGGGGTCTGGCCAGTGTCACTACCGCCCCCTCCAACTCTGTAGCCTCAGACGATTTCCCAGCATCCGCTAAGCCTGCCCCCTAAGCAAACAGGGCCTGGCATGACTTTCCTGGCTTCTCGGATGAAATACAAGACCCCAACCGTGACCCCCAATCCTGGTGTCTGCTTTTTTTTTTTTTTTAAGTTTTATTTATTTATTTTGAGAGAGAGAAACAGAGAGAGTGGGGAAGGGGCAGAGAGGGAGAGAGAGAATCCCAAGCAGGTCCCACGTGCAGTTAGCACAGAGGCTGATGTGGGGCTTGGATTCACAAAACCGTGAGGTCAGGACCTGAACCAAAATCAAGAGTCCGTTGAGACACCTAGGCATCCCCTGGTGTCTGCTTCCTTAAGCTGATCTTGAACTACACCCCTGTTTCTCCCTCGATTTCTCCTGACACAGGGCTGTCCCCATGCCAATCCTTTCGGAGGCAACACTTTTCCCTGATGAACTCCTACACATACCTCATGGTCCCATCCTCCATACCCGTCTGTTATGTTTTTCACCGGAGACTTCAGTATAATTTGGAATTAGCTATTGATTTGCCTGTTTGTTAACTGAATGTCCATCTTGGCTACTTGACCAGGAGAGCAGGGACCAAGTGCGTCCCACGTAACTGCCTTCCCAGGCCCCAAAACAGAGGTCAGGAGGGTCCAGTGAGGACTCAGCAAGTATGTGAGGACCAGAAGTCCCTACCCATGGGGAACTAGTGCAGGCGTAGCTGGTTTACAATCCTGCACAGCGAGACGTTTCTCGGGGTTTTCCAAGCTGAGCTCCTTCCTGAATTTGATTACGTTTTAGCCATGCGGTTTCGGCCCCACGCCGCCTCCTTCTGGCCCCTCAGTGTCTGGTCCGGGGCCGCCCCCGAGACTCTCCCCTGCCAGCAAGGGTCACGTCTGAGCACCTGCAGCGTCTGCACTCTGAGCACCTGCAGCGTCTGCACTCTGCTGTCGCCATGGCTCCTCGCTTCGCCCCAGGCCCCGTCCCGGCCCCGCTCTGCCGGTGCCCCTCACGAAGTGACAGCGGGGCGGGGACGGACCAGCGAGCCACCAGGCCGGCACAGCGCACACCCTCTGGGAACAGACAGCAGCAGGGATGCCTGTCGGCTCAGAGCCCAGAGTCCCCGACTGCTGCGGGGAGACAGCCCCCGGGGGCGCCCAGGCAGGGCCGGCCCAGCTGGTGGCCGTGTGGCTCACCCCGGCCCCAGCCGCTGCTCTCCGCCGCTGCGGGGCACCCGGGAGCCGCCCTCGCGAGGCGGTCAGCTGTGCTCACTCCCCCCACACTGCACACCGGACGGGCCGACTCACACTCTCGCCTGAGCACCGCTCTGGGCCCAAGACCCGGCCCTGCCCTGCCCGGCCCGGGGTCTGCAGGGGAAGGGTGCCAGCAGCAGAGTGGACGACTAGACGCTGACCCGCGCCCTCTGCTGTTCCTGTGCCCCGGGCCTGGTCCCCTCCTGCTCCCCGTTTCCTGCAACGTCTGACCCGGGGTCGCGGCACGCCTCATCCCCTCCCCCCCACCTCGCCCTGCTTAACCTGCTCCGGGCACTTCCGCCAGCATCCGAATAGAGTCCCACTCTGTTCCCCAAAGCCCCGGCCTCTCCCTCACCTGCAGCTCCCGCCCCCAGGGGCCCTTCTGACCCCCGGAGCCCGCACGTGGCGGCACCTGGAGGGGCCCGTCCCTCCCTCGTCCGCAGGCCGCCTCCTCTGCTGTCCAGGTTTCCGCTGCCGGCGTGTCCTCTGTCCTGGGCTCTGCGGGCCCTGCTCCTCCGACCTGTGCTCTCTCAGACTCTCCCACTGGACGGGCCTCGCGGCCCAGCAGCCTCCCCAGAGATGCTCTGGAAGGAATCCTGCAGGGAGCTGATGTGCGGAAGGGGCGCCGTGACTCAGGGAGGCTGGGGGCCCCGTGCACAAGGAGAGGATGGTCTCCGGACGCCGTCAGATCCCTTCCGGTGACAACACCTGACTCGAGTTGCCAGGACTCAGCAGGAGGCAAACAAGCTGCCGTAAATATTGAAGAAAAGTCCTATTTCGCCGTACGGATGCGCCACATTCTGCGTACTGCCCATCACCACGCCTGGGAACACTCGTGTGCGAGTGCTCCCTTGAAGACCTCCTTCCCTGCTTTTGGGGTGTACGCCTGGGAGAGGGGTTGCTGGTCTTCTGTTCCAGGTTCTGTTCTGTTTCGTTTCGTTATTTTGGAAGAGAGAGAGAGCGCGCGTGTGGGGCAGGGAGGAAGAGGGAACCCCAAGCAGGCTCTGTACTGTCAGTGCAGACCACGAACGGTGAGGTCACGAACCGAGCTGAAGTCAGACGCTGAACCGACTGAGCCCTGTTCCATGATTTTGAGGAAAGGGCCGCCCATGCCCGTTTCCCACATGGCCTCGCCGCACCCCACGCCCAGCGGGGACGCCGCACTGACACGTGCCACGGCGTGGATAAGCCCCCAGGTCGTGATGCTGAGCCACAAAAGATGCGTCTGCTTATGCAGAATGGCCAGAACGGGCAAACGTGGATGAGTGGTCAGCAGAGCTGGGCGGGGGGGCTGGGGGGCTGGGGAGAATGGGAGTGGCTGCTGCTGAGCAGAGTTTCCGTTTAGGTGAGGAGAAAGTTCTAGAATTAGAGGCTGCACCACAATGTGAATGTACTTCATGCCACACAGTTGTACCCTTTAGATAGTTAAAATGTTAAATTTAGGGATTTCAAGTGTTAACTTTAGGTAATTTTACCTCAGTTTGAACAAAAACTACATCCTGACTCAGGGGAGCCCTCTGCCACGTCATAAAGCCAGAGTCAGACCCACAAAACCGGCCCAAAGAGCGGTGGTTGCTAGCAGAGGGCGCGCAGCCGGCCCTGCGTGTCCGGGACGCGCACCGGGAGCGGGGAGACCCAGGCCCCGCAGAGCAAAGCTCGCGATCACTCCGGCCGCGAGGGGCTCCACCGGCCTCCGCCCCCCGCGTGTCAGGCCAGCTTCGCGAGTCAGGACTCCGGGTCCCAAGGAAGCAGGCCGGGTGCCAAACAGGAACCCGCTCACGCACCAGGGCTGCGATTCGTGCAGATGTGAGGGAGCCACGAAAGCAGAGTCTCATGCAAACTGTGCAACGGCGAGGGCCACAGCTGCAGAGCGTTCTGGCCGCGGGGATTCTCAGCGGGGCTCACGCGACGGCCACACTGGGCCACCCCTTGCGCTGACGATCACAAACGTTCTCCCGCGTCCCAGCACCCCGGAACCTCCCGCGGGCCGGCACCCCAGAACCTCCCGCGACCCAGCACCCCAGAACCTCCCACGGGCTGGCACCCCGGAACCTCCCACGACCCAGCACCCCAGACCTCCCGTGGGCTGGCACCCCAGACTTCCCGTGGGCCGGCACCCCAGAATCTCCCGCGGGCTGGAACCCTGGAACCTCCCGCGACCCAGCACCCCAGACCTCTCGCGGGCTGGCACCCCAGAACCTCCTGTGACCCAGCACCCCAGAAACTGCGCAGATTCCGAACCAGGCGGCAGCCATCTTCTTCGGAGCATAGCCAGGGGGACAGAACCCTGGGTGTGCACAGGCTCCCCGAGTCCCCGCCATCCCGACACCGTGACCACGCCCCCCGCCCCGCCCCACCCCTCGTCCCTGTGAAAGAGTCAGCAGTGCTGGGGGTCAGGGCAGCCTGGCCGGCGGAGCCAGTGATGTCACACACGTAAAGCGCAGGCCCCTTGCCTCCAGAAGAGACACGCTCTGAGGAGCTGCTCACACCCCAGGGTCCCCTGTGGGATGGGGTGCAGCAGCTCTCAGCACCCCTCTGCCTGAGACCGTCCCCACCCGGCCTCACCTCCCCCCTGCTGGACGTCCCGTTCCAGTCCCTCTTCAGAGCACTTTCTTGTGAGTTACTTTACTCTCAGACCCACATCCCAGGGTCACCTTGCAATAAACCCAGACTAAGACCACCATCTGCTCTGTGCCAGGGGCTAGGGTGACAATGACAAAGACTAGACCTGGTGCCAGCCCTCGCTGGGGCACAGCCTACCTGGGCTCACAGCCACACAGACATCAAAGAACTGAATTCACAGCTGTACTGTGACAGCCCGGTTAAGTGTTTGAGGAAGAGAGGTGTCTGAGGGCAGGTAATGGGGGTCTGGACAACGCCCTGGAAGAAATCTGACTCAATGAGAAAGAGTTGGGGTGAGCACTTCCAAGTCAGCAAAAACCAATGTGTGACGCCACCTAGAAAGCACCGGCTTAGAATATCCACATTCACACCTTTCACCAAAAAAACCTTCACTCCCTGTTGACCTTGTAAGCATTTCCATCAGGAGCTGTGTGCCAGAGACAAGTGAAACCCAGCAGGGCTAAGTGACCGGCCTGGGGTCACACAGCACCAGGGACAGCCCTGGGTCCGAGCACCGGGCGAGGGAGACCGAGCAGCTGCTGCCCCTGCTGCTCACCCACCCCCCACCCCCGAGGCCAGACCAGGGCACCACAAAGGGCACACCGTGTCTAGCTGCTTTTACAGGCTCCACATACAAAGGGGACCCCAGAGTGACCCTGACCCTTCCCATTCCAATGCCTTCTTCAGAGTCATCATGCTCAGACTCCCTTTATAAACATCAAACGTTGAAAGGTCTTTCTTTGGTCACCGTTCCCAGCCTGCTGAGTGAATCCCCAAGTGGAAGTTTAAATGCGTTGTTGAAACGGAGTCCATGGGGACCGCTCGGTCTTGGCCTCAGAAATCATTTTCTTCCTCGCCCATTAAGTAAATGAAGTGAAGCCTGGGATCACCAGTCCTCCTGGGGGGAGGGGGAGGAGAGAATGCAAGGCCCCTGGCCCCGAAGGCGTCCTGATTCTCGGGAGCCTTTGGATGCACTGCCCCTCGTGCAGCCGCGAGCTGGTGGGCGCCATCACCAGGACACGTGTGACAGGGGTCAGAGACGCCTAGGGACAACCCAAGCGAGGGTGACACCGTGAGGAACTGTAAGCCTCAGCACACGGCTGACGGGGACGTGAGGCGGGGCAGCCGCCATGGGAGACAGGCTGACAGGCTCTCGAGCGGTTACGGAGTCACCGTCTGACGATTCTGCTCCCAGGTATTTACCCCAGAGAACTAAAAATATACGTCCACACGAAAACCCGTGTGCAAATATCTGCAGCAGCATGACTCACAATAGCCAAACTCCCTGCAACTGATGAACGGATAGACTAGTCTGTCCCTGCAGTGGACTATTACTCAGCCATATAAAGGAAGGACATATTCACGCCTACTGCACATGCGTGAGCCCCGAGAAAACACGCTAAGTCGCGGGAGCCCACAAGGCGAGCGATCCCATTTGTCTGCATTTGGGGGCGGCGGCACTCCCCGGGAGTGTGAAACCACCATTCTCCATCTTCTGTGGCAATGGCTCACCCCCTCCACCCAAACTCCGTACTTGCTGCTCTACAATCCGCTGGTAGCACGGAAGCAAAGTGATGGTCAGAATTACAAATCAGGCCCGCCACCCGCTGCTTATACTCTCTAGTGCTCACCCGCCCCCCAATATGGGATCAAACCCAAACTCCTTGAGGACACTCTGGCTTCCCTTGGTACCTTCTCCACCCCATTCACTCCATTCCAGCCATGCTGACCACACTCTGCACTCCCTGAGCATGCCTAGTGGGTTTCTGCCTCAGGGCCTTTGCACCAGCTGTCCCCTCTGCCGGGAAAGCATGCCCCCACCACTGCCACAATGCTGACTCCTCCCCCCCAAATCTTGACTGCGCCGACGTGCCACCCATCCTCACCCACCTTCTCCACGTGGCTTTCACCGCTCACTCTAAGGCTTTACTTTGTTTCACTTTCTCTGGGGCACTATTGCTCTCTGACCTCTTGCGTGTCTATTTGTTCATCCTTACGCTGGATTACAAGCTCCCTGCAGGCAAGGAGCCTGCCGCCCCGCACGGTCCCCCGAGCGCAGAGGCCTCCGTGGACACGGGGACCGCCGCTGCCCTCAGCACGGGGGCCCACGGCGTCCTCCCTGCAGGCTCTGGGCCTCCTGACGGCCCCCCACCCGGCCGGCCGCTTCTTGGTTCCCGGGGGTCTCTTTCCTTCGCTTCTAGAACCGTGCACGTGCCTTCCGGATAAGTCCCTTCCGCCCGCGCCGTAGCGGGCGTCTCCGACCCGGGTCACGGCCGCGTGGACGCCGNTCCTCGCTCTCCCTGGGCTCCCGGGGCCTTCCGCGCCACAGCCCCTCGCACACAGTAGGTGCGCAGCAGCTGCCCGCCGAGCGCATGGACACCGCAGAGACCCTGGGCAACGTCCACGGTTTGCATGGGAATCCCAAAAAAGCAACACTTTTAAGTTTTTACTTTTCAGCCGGACGTCCTTGGGGGCCTGAGGGAGACAGGGCTGCCCCCCCCCTGCCG
>NW_027528865.1:570906-573716 GCF_008692635.1 Crocuta crocuta | reverse complement strand
ACGGTGTCGGGTGGGGGGGGCAGTGTGGGGTGGGGGTTACTTTGTGGGTGAGGCCACCGTGTTGGGGGCTCACCCAGTAAAATGGGAGTTTGGCCTCCTGGGAGAAGCTGTTTGGTCTTGGACACGGTGCCCTGCAGGGGTGACGTGGTGACGCCCCTTCCTCACTTCAGAAGCCACCAGGCACCTTCCTCCGTGCCCGTCACACGCCTCCTATGAGGAGCCGGAGCCACGGGGACACCAAGGAAACGAGCGCGGGGCCTGCCGTGAAGCTCACAGCATCTCCTGGGACCACCTGGAAGGGCCGGGACCTCAGAGCCAGGGGAGTGGGGCTGGCCGCGCCCAGTGCTGGCCCCGTGACGGGGCCACAGACCTCTCCAGTGGCCCCCGTGGCCCTCACCACATTGGTCACGCCCACGACAGAACCAGGAGAGGAACCAGCCACGGAAACCCACGCTTCAACGAGCCCAATGAGTTCCCGACACTGTTCAAACCCCCAGGACGGGGACTCGGTGGGGACCACAGTTCCATCTGACCATTGCTCTGGGGGAAGGCGACCAAACGGCGTCTTGCTGCCTCCCTCAGGCTCAAAGTGTGAAATCCAGCTAAAACCCCAGCAGAATCCGGCTAACTTGAAATCACCTCAGAAAACTAAAAGGCAGAAAATTCCCTTTAAGGATCAGCAACAAGAGAAAGGGAATTTCACCCTGAGGGCAGCCTGTCGGCCCCACAACCCAATGGGGGGGGGGGCATCGTTAATTTATTCATCTGCGTNGAGGAACCAGCCACGGAAACCCACGCTTCAACGAGCCCAATGAGTTCCCGACACTGTTCAAACCCCCAGGACGGGGACTCGGTGGGGACCACAGTTCCATCTGACCATTGCTCTGGGGGAAGGCGACCAAACGGCGTCTTGCTGCCTCCCTCAGGCTCAAAGTGTGAAATCCAGCTAAAACCCCAGCAGAATCCGGCTAACTTGAAATCACCTCAGAAAACTAAAAGGCAGAAAATTCCCTTTAAGGATCAGCAACAAGAGAAAGGGAATTTCACCCTGAGGGCAGCCTGTCGGCCCCACAACCCAATGGGGGGGGGGGGCATCGTTAATTTATTCATCTGCGTTACGGAGGATACAAACTAATTTATTGGGGGGAAAACTCAGCATTACACTTTGATACATTAAATTTTCATGAGCTTTGATGGGCTCTTCTCTAGGGAAGGAAAGGCCCTCGTGATGAAGTCCCTGTCCTTTGGGGAGGTCTGGGGCTTCGTGGGGACAACAGTCCGTTCATAGGCCAACCGGTGGGCCCCACCCACTAACCGCTGCTCACAACGCACGACAGAAACACGCTGAAATGTGGTGACATCCTTTTTAAAACAGAGCCGCGCAAAGCGCTAATCTGCCTACTCCTCAAAGTTTAATTTAACTTGTAGCGGATTGAACCCTTCCACAGTGCCAATATTCAGCTGTCACTGCCGTACAGAAATGGCAGTTTCACACACATCAGCCTAACGTAAGATGAATCCAGACCTCCTTCTAGAAAGAAATAAACAGATATGAATTTGACTGCAGTTGTTCGGAGAGCTTGCTCCTGCATGTTCAGTAGGGACCAGAGTCTGCGTAAGGAGCCTCCCTGCTGTAAACGACCGCCCTGCCCGTCTGCCCTGGGGCAGGCGCACACAGGGAGCCAGCCTTGCCATGGCCCAGGCAGGTGGCCCGCTGGCCCCAGGGCGGGGTCCTGCTGGGGCTCAGCCACGACATGGCACCCACACTTCCCTGCTCTGCGATGGGACCAGAGGGGAACGTTGGGCTGGGTGGCAACAGCTCCTTGAGCTGAGGTCACGCAGGGCCACGTGGTGAGCAGGGAAGGAAGCAGGTGGCCTTGGACGGCACTCACGGAACAGGAGGGATCGTGCAGCCTGGGAGAGGGAGCCTCCTTCCCCCCACAAGCGCCTGGCTCCCAGGCCTCGGGGAAGCCGTTTCCAATCTTCCAAGTGAGAAAGTCTTGGGAAAGAAGACCGAAAAAGGGGCATCTTTTTGCCCTTGGCCCCTGACGGCCAGCCTGCGTCAGCCTCGTGGATTCTCAGAGCCGGCGAGAACATCACAAACCCAGGGTTCTTAGCACCCGGGACCTTTTCCCAAGCCTCAAGGGGACGCGGTCCTGGACGGGACAGCCGTTCCAGGACACGGGGCCACAGCACGGAGGATGTGACTCGCTCCACCGCTGGATTAAAAGAACATGGGTGATGCACACATTCATTCAAAGAGTTTCTTCAAAGACTCAGTGTGCTGGATTTTGCCCGAAACCTCAGACGTGGAAGGTAGGATTCTGGAGGAAGGCTTAAAAACCACACCTCTACAACAATTCTTTTTGTTACTCATGTCATCCTCCTCTTCGACGACCTCTAATGAGTGACAGAGCCACGTATTATNCTGGATTAAAAGAACATGGGTGATGCACACATTCATTCAAAGAGTTTCTTCAAAGACTCAGTGTGCTGGATTTTGCCCGAAACCTCAGACGTGGAAGGTAGGATTCTGGAGGAAGGCTTAAAAACCACACCTCTACAACAATTCTTTTTGTTACTCATGTCATCCTCCTCTTCGACGACCTCTAATGAGTGACAGAGCCACGTATTATGGTTCACACCAATGTGGTTAAGAGCTTCCTGGTGTGACCAGTCAGTGGCTAAAATGAGCAAATCAGAGAACTCTAGATGCTGGCGAGGATGTGGAGAAACGGGCACCCTCCTACACTGTTGGTGGGAATGTAAACTGGTACAGCCCCTCTGGAAAACAGTGTGGAGGTTCCTCA
>NW_027528865.1:542612-553154 GCF_008692635.1 Crocuta crocuta | reverse complement strand
GTAGTGGCTACCAGCACACGAAACTAAACACTCTAGTTCAGCACTGGGAAACTGAGAAAGGCCACACAGATCGCTCTGAACTACTACTTATGCAGATATACAATGATCTCAACACAAGTTTCAATTTCAAAAATTTTTTTAATGTTTATTTGTTTTTGAGAGAGAGAGAGAGTGAACAGGGGAGGGGCAGAGAGAGAGAGAGGGAGACACAGAATCCGAAGCAGCTCCAGGCTCTGAGCTGTCAACACAGAGCCCAACGCGGGGCTCGAATCCGTGAACTGTGAGATCATGACCCGAGCCACAGTTGGAGGCTTAACTGACTGAGCCCCCCAGGCGCCCAGCAAATTTCAATTTTAAAAAAGTTAGCAGGCTATTTTCATTATTAAGATGATTAATCCTGCCAGAAAGGATACAGTGAATGAACACTCAAGGATTCTTTCAATTCTTCTTGAAAACGAAAAACAGCTGTCTCGATGTACTGTTGTGGCAGAAACAAAACGAGCCTAAGAACAAAGTGACTTCCAAAACAATCTCACTGTGATGACCGATTTTGTCTTCCTCTTTGAGGGAAGTGAACGTCAATTACCCTTCCTCATTCATTCCCCCAATACTGACAGTGACGTGTGCCGGGCACCAGGACCCATCGGGAGCAAGCTGGATTTGGTCGTCGTCTGCACTTGGGTTTCTTTTTTGATTTTTGGTTTTAGGCTTTTTTTTTTTTTTTAAACCTAGTAGTGTCCTTCCAGGACTTTTTAGAAAGGAAGGGAAGAAGTGCACATTTATTGAGCACCTAGTGTGTGCCTGGCCGTGCAGGGGGCACAAGGCCTTCATGGCTGAGCAGAACGAGTCCAGTTTGTGTCCCTAGGAAGCACCACGATCTGGCGAGAACAAGTAACATTGAAAGGACAATCATCACACGATTAAGCTGCACGTTTGTAAAGCACTAGGAGGAAGAGAATGCGGCTCTGAGGCCGTGGCCTGAAGCACCTCATTTAGCCTCAGCGGTGTATTCCCATGCGTTTTATTTTCTGTACTCTGATGCACTGACATCCAGAGGCTTGCTGGCCCTGCAGGGACTGCCCCCGCACCCCTGCACTAGCCAAGTCTTAGAGGCCATAAACTTGCCCATGAGCGTGGCTTCCAAGTACAAACCAACCAACCCAGAGCCGCACCCCAGTGCGCTTCCTCACGGGGTCTCCTACTCTGACAGCCGTCCCCTAGCCCCAGTCCCCCAGGGCCAGGTGACAGGCCACAAGGGGCGGCCCCCACACCCCGGAGCCCACTGGCATTATTCAGCCTGCTCACTGTGCCTCACCCATTGCTTCGCTGGGACACCACACTAAAGGCTCTTGTCCTTACTTCCCCTCACCCCCTGGGGCTCCCGACCGACCCCAGGGCCTCCCTCCTGTGGCGCAGCATGACTGTCCCCTTCTCTTGGGACCAGTGACAAACTATCTTTCCAAAGACAACTGTGGGCCTTAACACACCTCAAATTCTCTATGCATTTACTACATTTAAAACAGCAGTGAGCAAAGTCCTCGCTGGAGAAGTGACCTTTAAGAACGTGCCGGGTTCGCGGAGGAAAGGTGAAGGTCACAGCAGATCATCAAGGGCCCCTGAGGCCTGGGGGGCGCAGCACACCGGAGGCCTGGAAACCCGGGAGGAGCCCGGGAGGAAGGGAGCACGGCGGAGGCGGAGAAGGGGTCGGGGCCCACAGGTGCGGAACGAGGGGTGCTGAGGACGGGGACACACACTCTCCACCTCACGGTGAAAACGCTCCTTTGTCCTGAAGGCAAACTCACAGACACAGGGCCTCTGGGCCCAGCGGTGCCTGGTGCGCTCAGACATTCACAGGATTTTTGCTGAACGAACGAATCCTTCCCACTAAGGGGAAATGTGGACACGTACATCTGCTTCTACCTTTTTTTGATTTTTCTTAGTTTGCAACCATCTGAGAAGGATGTCACCTTTTCTAAATATTTAAGGATCTGTGGAAGCACCAGTTGGATTGACGGGGAATCCCTCCAAGCTCTTAAGGAAGAAATAACATCAGCCTTGGATAGAATGAAAGAAAAAGAGAGAACTTATTTTATGAGGCCAGCACAACCTTATACCAGAATCGGAAAAGGGCATGACTAGAAGTGGAGAGGGCAGGCCGGTCTCTCCGGGAAACACACATATAGAAATCCTACAGAAAATTCTGGGAAATCAGAGACCAAGAAATGCAGGAAGACACCACAAACCTGCTGGGCTTATTCCAGAAATGATCCTATGGCTTCTCCCCTGGATTCGTCCAACATTCAAAAACCAATCAGTGGAAATCACCACATTACCCCAATACAGGGAGAGGTCAAATGATCATTTCAATAAATACAGAAATAGCATTTGATAAAACTCCACATGCATTCATAACTAAAAACCATTAGCAAATTAGGAATAGGAGGGAACTTCTTTGAAGTCATAAAGAACAGATATAAAGTATCTGCTGCAAACTCATACCTAATGATGAAATATTAAAAACTTTCCCTCTGAGGTTGGGAATGTAACAGAAATGTCCTTGTCTAAAATTGTACTAGAGATATTAACCAGTACAACAGGAACAAAAAGTTTAAGTACACGATAGGAAGAGACGAAGCTATTTTTTTTTTCTGGAGTCATGTTTTTAGAAAATCCAAGAGTCTCTAAAATTAGAATAAGTTAATTTAGCAAGGTTATTACAGAGAAGGTCCCTTTTCAAAAATAAATTATATTTCTCTATGCCAGAACCAAAGATTTAGAAAATGATATTTAAATAAAGAGATCATTTAAAATTCATCAAAAAATATAAAATACCCCAGAATAAACCTAGTGAAAGATATGCATGAGGCGTCTACAGAGAAAGCATTACTGAGAGAAAAGGAAAATAATCTAATGTGAGGTCCACCATGTTCACAGACTGAAAACCTGCATGTTTTAAGGATCTCATTTCTTCCCAGACTGATTCCCAGGGTCAATGCAATCCTAGTCAAAATCACAACAGACTGTGGGATGTGTGTGTGTGTGTGTGCGTGCACGTGCATGTATGCATGTGTGTGTGTGTAAGAGAGAGAAAGAGAGGGAGAATTAATTCACAATTTTATAATTTTATATGGAAACTATATAGGACCAAGAATGGCTGAGGCAATCTTGAAGAATACAATGGTAGGATTTACGTTATCGGAATATCCTGATTGATTATAAATCCACAATTTCTATGACAATGCGCTGCTGGTACACTGACAGATGACGGAACACAAAATGGCATAAACAGACCCACACCGACAGGGCGCGGGATTCCGGGGAAAGGAAACCAGCCATGAAGCGGGAAAGGGATCAGCCTCTCTAGAAAGAGCGCTATATCTACGGGACCCCACAGGGAACACTGATTCCTGATCCCTCCCTCACACCAAATCAGTCGGCTCTGATTCTAAATGTCAGAGAGAAAACGATAACACTTCTGGCAGAAAGCCTTCATGGTTTGGGGATGAGCTAACATGCCTCACGCAAGACACAGGGATCAAAACCTTAAATTGACCCACGTTAAAAATAAACATCTCTTTTCATCAGAAACAATACCATGAGGTGAATGGAAAGGCAAATCACGCCAAGGGAAAATATTTGAGATCTGTATCTCCATTCAAATGTTCAACCTAGAATATACCTTTTTTTTAAATCCTAGAAATTATTCTAGATTGGTACCGTTCTCCTCACACTATTAGCGAACATGAAACGCATTTCAAAAAGAAGACACACAAAGAGCCAAAAGAAAATGAAAAGATGCTCAAACTCACTAGTTTCCAAGCCACAAGGCAGTATTTGCATACACACGGTACAGTGGCTAAAATGTTTTGATTTTTTTTAACATTTTATTTCTGAGAGAGAGAGAAAGCGTGAGCAGGGGAGGGTTATAGAGAGAGGGAGACACAGAATCTGAACCAGGCTCCAGGCTCTGAGCTAGCTGTCGAACCCATGAACCGTGAGATCATGACCTGAGCCGAAGTCGGCGCCCAACCGACTGAGCCACCCAAGACGCCCCATGGCTAAAATGTTTTAAACAAGCCACAGTATCAAGGGTGGTGAGATGATGGAGCGGACGCCTCTTCTGCTGCTGGTGGAGAGGGACACCCACTTTGGAAGCCTGTTTGACAGTATCTGCTACTGCTGAATACAGACCACCTGACCCAGCAAATCCTCACCCCCACCCCCAAAAAGGAAAAGAAACCAACAAGTAAACAAAACCAAACAATGTTCCGAGGGGCACTATTCGTAGCAGCCTGATGCTGGAAACAAGCACAGGTTATCATTAGAGCTAACACCCCCGGGGCGTAGTTCCCCACAGGAATACTATGCCGCGAAGAAATGACTGAAACATCACCACATCCAGCAGCAGGGGGCGCTCCCAGAAGCTTCATGTGGCACAAAAGAAGCCAGATACACACTAGTACACATTGTAACAGTCCACCCGTGAAATGTACAGAAACAAGAAAATCTCGTCTGTGCTGTTCCATCCTGACACTGCTTCTCCAGCTGGTTTGCACACTGAAGAGTTTTGCACTTTCATGTGAGTGCTACATAGCAATAAAATGTTTCTACGACTTTTTGAGGCAAAAAAGAAGAAGAAGAAGACCGGACATGTCGAGGAATAATGTATGTAAGTGTTAAAATCAAAATAGAAACACAAGTACACAGGAATGATTATAATCTCTCCAGGCCCCTGCTCACCCCCCTGAATGTGAACAGATGCTCCAGATAGCGCTCAGAAGAGCCTGGAAGGTCATTCGGTTTCCCCGCATCCCTCATGCTTCAAACCCAGAAGGAAGCACCTTGTTTCGCTCACCCCAGGTCTCCTTTCTGGCTGTTTCAACAGCATTTTATATCCCAGTGCGATCTTGTGGTTTGAAATACGAATAAGGAAAAAAAAATTAAAATGATAATGTTTTGGTTTGAAATCAAAAGTAAATAATTTTTCAGAGAGACTATAAATGACTGCTGGAAAAAGCCATCACTAATGTACTAAGTGTCTGGTAATTACTAACAGTGCTGGGAGTTCAATTAGCTGGGGCTGTAGCTTGGAGACAAAAGCCTAATAAAAACGGCATATATTTGCTTCCTGAATTGCAGGTTGTCTAAAAATACAAGTAAACCAGAAAATGACCTGAAAGAAATTGCATACGTGATGTGACAAATCCGTATTCTGGAGGTCTATCCCGCCA
Organism: Crocuta crocuta; assembly: GCF_008692635.1. NCBI lineage: Eukaryota > Metazoa > Chordata > Mammalia > Carnivora > Hyaenidae > Crocuta > Crocuta crocuta. The sequence continues at coordinate 547,923 of NW_027528865.1, read as the reverse complement.
GTGCTGGGGTGGGCCCTGTTCACAAGGAGTCAGCAGATGAAACAAAAGCACAGCCACAAATCAACAGAACCCCTGGAATGTGGAAGGGGGGACCAAGGTGAAAAGGAACAACATGGGTCCTTCCCAGACTTGGGAACACGTTCCAAATCTGCAGGCATTCCTATTCAGACCCCAAGACATGGCCGCCTGGACCACCTCAAGTCAGCTGGCTTACGTTGCAGGAAAGGCAGCATCAGAAAGTGGTGGGGAGCCAGGCACCCCTCGGCAATGCAGCACGTGGCCGAATCTTAACCAGATGTCTGGGAAAGGTCAAGACCGGACAGTTAGTACATATTTACACTAAGATAAACTCCAGCTTAATTCATCAAGTACAATGGTAGAAAGTCTAGAAAAAAATGAAACTGGTTCAGAATTAAGGTGAACTTTTTGAACTTAAGATTATAAGTAGGGGGCGCCTGGGTGGCTCAGATGGTTGAGCGTCAGACTTCGGCTCAAGTCATGATCCCGCAGTTTGTGAGTTTGAGCCCCACATCGGGGTCTGTGCTGTCAGCGCAGAGCCTGCATCGGGTCCTCTATGTCGTTCTCTCTCTGCACCTCCCTGCTCGCTCTCTCTTTCTCTCTCTCTCAAAAATAAACATTAATATATATATATGTAACAAAGAATGAAAGAATGGATAATCCAAATTACATAAGAATTTTAAAACCTTTCATTCAAAATCCATATAAAACACAGTCAAATGAATTCTAGAACAGATTCACAAGAAATGACATAGAATAAAATCTTTAATATACAAAGACCTCTTTAAAATCAACAAGAAAAACAAAAGCCTCCCTTTGGAAAGTGGACAGAAGATTTAAATAGTCTCTTGAAAAAAATAACAGTAAAAAAATTAAAAGAAAATTCAGTTATACAAGTTACCCCAAAGAGGCTAATTATATACTGCTTCCCATTTTTGCCAAATTGGTAGTTGGTTTTTTAAAAATCAGCTCATCAGGGTCTGGAAAGATTTGGAAAGACAAGCATACAGTACAAATGTGAGTACAGCATAATGTCACCTTCCTGAGAGGCACTCTGGCCATGTGTGTCAAAGGCTTTAAAATAGTTTATATACGTTGGACGTAATTATATTTCTAAAGATACAGACAAACATTCATGTACAAGTAAACAATCTAAATAGTCCAAGAGCTATGTTTAAAAGCAGGATATCTAATTAGATCTACAATATGGCATCAGTATTATATTTTCCGTGTGTATGCTTGCATTAAATAGGATGAATGGAAAATATGTAAATATTTGCAGTGATTCACTGGGTGATATGATTGCAAGTGATTTTCATTTTATTTGTAAATATTCTATACTAAGCATGGGATGCTCCCAGATGCAGACAAACATTGTTCTTCTAGAAGTCTTCCTGAAGGTATGGTCCTTGACCTTGACCTCGAGGGTGGGGAAGAGCTCACAGGAAAGCTGTGATGTGGGAAGGAGAGACATTGGGTTGGGGGATGAGGGGAAGCAGCAGTAAGGGAGGTAAGAAAGGAAGGTGTGCGCACACCTTGAAGGCACGTGGATGGTGAGCCACAGGCTGTTGAGCGTGAAAAAGATGGAACTGGAAACGAGGACGTCACTGATGGAGCCATTGGTTAAGTTGGCGGAGCAGAAGCTCTATTGCAAAGGGTCAGGTGTATCCAGGAGCCACAGCAGAATTGAGAAAGAATAAAAGGCTAATTGGAGATGGGGGAGAGGGGGTATAAAGTATGCATCTGCCTAAAGGGGGTGGCTGGCAAACCCATAAAAAATTATGAACATTTTCCCCTGCCGACGGTGCTTTGAGCCCTGACTTGACTCTACCACTGTCTCCCGCAGAACAAAGCTTCACAAGTCAGGATCCAAGGAGGACCGTCACCATCTGCCTCCCAGACTCATCCCTTCTGAGGTCCACTTAGACCCTGGGAGCATCCAGCTTGGGACCCAAAGTGAGAGAATGCAGCGAAAAAATGGGGCCACTTCTTTCTTTGCCTTTCTTGTCCACAACACCCAAATAAATCGGATGCTCTGTGCTTGTTAGGGTACAACTATTGAATCAGGCGGTAAACCAGCGAAGATTTTAAAGAAATCTTCCCAGAAACCAATCTGAAAAAGTAAAGAGCAGAGACACCTCCAAGCCAGAAAGACTTGAGCCTCACACTTGACTTTGCCACTTCCCAGTGCCTTCCCTGAAACCCAACAGATTCCCCTCCCAAATGGGGAAAATCAGAACTCTGTGGGTTCTGCAAAGGACCAGACAATACATGTGATAGGACCCCACCAACCCCATGTCCCAGTGACTATGAGTCCCCGTAACCTGCCCTTCAGGGAGGCTGAGGATGGCTCTCCAGAGTCACCAAGGCACTGGGACCCTGACTCAGGGGACCCCGAAGTGCTGAGTCAGTGTCCACAAACCAGTGTCCCATCCGCACCAACTCCCCCACCTCACCCAGAATTTTCATCGGCTTCTAAATGCATCGGGGACAGAGGAGAGGCACAAGAGGAAACATACAATTGCTTAGTAACACATGTTAAGGACAGGGTGCCTGGGGGCTCAGGCCATTAAACGTCCGACTTCAGCTCAGGTCATGATCTCATGGTTTGTGGGTTCGAGCCCCACATCGGGCTCTGTGCTGACAGCTCAGAGCCTGGAGCTGCTTCGGATTCTGTGTCTCCCACTCTCTCTGACCCTTCCCCACTCCCTCACGCGCTCACTCGCTCTCTCTATCTCTCTCAAAAATAAATAGACATTAAAAATAAAAGGCATGTTAAGTATCATTCCAAGTCACACATGGATACTTTCAGGTTAGAAGCCACCAAAGGCAATAAACCTCAATATATCAATAAACCCCAATGTATCAATATATATATGGGAAAATGCCCACCCAGATACCCTGGTCAGCAGCAGTGACACAGAATTCAGAAAGTCAAAGGTCTGCAAGATGGAAAAAGCCCCTGCTTCATTAGCACCAACAAGAAAAACACAAACAAACCCAAGAAGGCTTTGTTTTTTTTTGATTGACAGCTTTATTTCTAGGAGAGAGAGAGAGAGAGAGAGAGAGACAGCGTGAGCAGGGGAGGGTCAGAGAGAGAGGGAGTCACAGACTCTGAAATAGGCTCCAGGCTCTGAGCTGGCAGTCAGCACAGAGCCCGACGCGGGGCTCGAACCCACGAACCGCGAGATCATGACCTAAGCGAAAGTCGGACGCTTAACCGACTAAGCCACCCAGGCGCCCCAAACCCAAGAAGGCTTTGAGTAACGAGGGCGGTTTGCTCCTCTGCTGGCACGCCCCTCATTAAAATCCTAATGGACTTATTTGGCGTCTATTAAATGCTGTGAATGGGTACAGCTGCTCAGCAGAAGGGCCATGGCTATGGCATTTCTGGGAGCCTGACAATGACAGAGCACCCCGAATCAGACCCACAGGGAGGGTGCACCTCACACAGAACTACAGGTGTGGCTGCTGGCAGACAAGGCCTAAGCCCTGAGAGGTTCGCACCGCCCCAGCCCTCACCAGATGGGATGAAAGCAGCTGCCGCGTGCTGCACAGAACGGTCCTTGGGTCCCAGCCTCCAGGCTGGGAAAGCGGCTCACAGCCCAGGACAACCCTGTCCCCTCCACCATCTTCTCACCATTGTAACCCTAAGGAAAGAGGGCATCCTAAGAGGGCAGCTGGGGGCTAAGAACTGTGCCCTGAGAGCCCGTCTCAAGGGCCAGACTGGGGCCCGAGCAAGGCACCTCCCTTCCCCCCCGCGAGGGGACCGTCACCATGTCTGCAGCTGCGGCTCGGTGGCTGTGCGGCCCTCCCTTCCGTCCCCTTCCATCCTTTCCTGGGTGTTTACTGCAGCACCTGTCCCTGCGCCCACACGAAATCTTCGGGGTGGGGGCCGGGGGTGGATAACTTGTCATGTCCCCAAAGTCCTGGACACGGAGCTGTAGCAAGTGGCTGGGACTCTGAGGTCCCCTCCGCTGGGACGGGGACTGGGCATTTGGGGACCATTAGGGCAGCCTGTAGCAGACTCCATCACTGTTTGCAGGCGCCAGTGCCAGGTGGGAAGGGCGACATCCCCTCACCCTGCGGAAGCCGGGCTGGCACAGGTGACGGGCTTCCACCAAACGCTCAGTGGACGCCATCTTGTGAGCCCCTCCCGGCGGATGCTTCGCGGCCACGTGTCCTGCCTCCACGGTCATGGAGACACAGGTTGAGGAAGAGCGTCTGTCCAGCTGGGTCCCAGAGGACCTGGAGGAGCAGGGTCCCTTTGCTGCCCCGTGACCCGCGTGGAGAATCAGAGAGGAAGAAGCGCCATGGCCGTGAGCCCCTCATGCTCACGTAGTTACGGCAGCAGGAGCCCAGCTACTCCTGACGAATGCCGCTCCCTCCCACCCTCCACCACCTGCCCCTGCACGGACACAGTGCCCAGCCCGGGCAATCAAACCTGAGTGTCTCGCCTCGCCGGCCACAGTGACTGGGTCCGGGTGGACTCGCGACAGGCCCGGACCAGTGAGAACCAACCCCAGGACTTTATACAGAACAGATTACCGTCTGTTTTCCCAAGTAAGGACCGCCGAGCCCCGAGACGTGGAGCGGGCGGCTCTGAATGGCCGTGTCGCCCTCGCGGGGAGCGCCTGCCAGGGAGGAGGCCAAACCGGGAGGGGGCAGAGGAGACGCGAGAGAGAAGGTGCCGGCCCACAAGGCCTGCTCCCTGGACGCAGCCGCCTGACCCACACCCGGATGTCTGGTCCTGCGAACCCACCGCGGCCCCTTCCCACTGCCGCATGCCCCCCGCGCCTGCTCCTAAACACGAACAGAGTGTGCCTTCTGTTTGGGAGAGAACAGTGGGACGCTCCGACAGAAGCACTGAGGAAAAGGCCCACGGACACCCTGGGGGGTGCTGAGCACGTGTGGACGTTTGCAACCCGGGAGGGAGCAGGGACGGGCTGAGCCCCCCGAGCAGGGGCCTGGCCGCAGGGAGCCCGGCTGCGGACAGCTCCCGCCCGTCGCCGGGCCTGGGTTTCTCACACCACAGGGCCCCTGCCTTCTCTGGCCTTTCACGCGCGCACGTGGCCGTGCACACTCACATCCTAAGCAAAATCGCAAGACTGGAAGAAGCAAAGCAGAACAAACACTTCTTTTCCCAATTAACAGCTCTTGGGGAAATGGCTTGATTATCTTTCCAGGCCCATGAGTAACGTCCATTAACGCTAATGGGATCCAGGCAGGAGCCCGGGAACACTGACTTCTGGGAGCCAGAGAGGCCTGGTCTCAGCTCTGGGGGGGGCGAGGA
>NW_027528865.1:486574-542588 GCF_008692635.1 Crocuta crocuta | reverse complement strand
GTGCCGTTTGTCACTATTCCCATGGGTGCAAGAGCCCCAGAAAAGGCTGCATGCCCGTCCAGAGAGGCACAGGGCGCGGACAGATCTAGAACGTGCCGTGGTGTGGGAAGCCCTCTGTGCCCACATCATTGTTTGGTGATGAGAAGTCCCGGACCCCACCTGGCTTCCGAAGGGGGTTGTCAGCATATCACACGGATCCTTCCCATTTCCCGGGACATAAACCCACAGTCTGAACCCCCACCCCCCACCGAGTGAACCGTACTGTCCTTCACAAGCGTCCAAATGCTGCAAGCTGGCACCTTCCACAGCCTGACTGTTGGCTGGGGGCCCAGACTCTGGTACCAAGCAGACCCGGGTGGCCTCCTAAATTCTCATGGCACCCCATTATTCCACTGACACCTGCCAGCTAGCCGTGTAGAGCGCCCACCATGTGCTGGGCCTCCCTGAGGCAGAGGCCACAAGAGCCAAGGCCTCTGCCTTGGAGAGAAAGGAAAGAGCCCTCACGGGACCAGGGACCAGGGAGACTTGGCTTAGTGAGAGGGTCCAGGAGGACTTCCCGAAGGAGGTGGTTCTGAAGGCACAGGGATGAGCAAGATGGGGAAGGGGGAAGGGGCCTTGTCCTGGCGGACACAGCGGCAGAAGAAGAGGCGTGAGGGAGGAGATGTCACTGAGTCAGAGTGGGACCAGCACAGGAACACGGCCCCCAGCAGGGGACACAGGGTGGGCCCAGCATCAGAAGGCCGGGGTCTCATCCCACGTGGCCGCTTGCTGACCAAGTGCTGACCGTCACTTACTTATTCTGGGATCACCACTTGCAGGATGGCAGGGACAGTTCACAGCCGGCCAGAGTGCTGTTCCCGGCACCTGCATGGGGCTGCCCCGAGCCGCCCTGGACGTTCAAGGGACACACTCACGCCTCCTGGTCCCGGCTCTGTGGGCGGCTGGTCAATCAATCCACACCCACGGGACTGAGCCAAACCACCTGGAAAGCTATTTTAACCACTAAGAGAGTTTCTAAGGTAACTCGTTACAAAATGAATGGATCCAAATCAGTATTTTTTCCTAATTAGTCAGCAACAATCACCCAGATAATTTAATAGGAGACTAACAATCCCATTCGTAATAACTGACATACAGCCTTGAACACACGCACACAGAGAACGTCAGACAGACTGAACTCCTCAGGAAGAAGCACTAAAATTTAAATTTGAGAATATAGTGATTTTTAACAGTCCCAAATAGCAGAGAGACATAGCAAGTTCTTGAACGGGATTGCTCAACTTATTAAAGATGGTCGTTCCCCAAAATGATTTAAAATTATAATCTCATGTGATATAAATCATAATATTCTTCTTATAGGATACATATGATCAAACGGCCAAAAGAACCTGAGAAAAATACAATGAGATAGGTCTCATACTAAAAAATATAACGAATGTATTTTGATGAATACATAATTATAATTAATATATAGCATATAAATATGTAATGAGGGAGGTTGGATATTAAAATATATAACTGTAGTTATTAGAAGGACAGACTCAGGAAAACAAAAGAAAGTTAAAAGTCCAGAAGAACTTAGTATAAATAAAAGCGGGCATATTATAAAACATGCATCTCACACCTCACACCTAATGTATTTTCTATGAGCTGAAGATCAAATATAAAGAAAAGGAATTTAGAAAAGAACCAGAAGAAAATGACCAGTCGCTATTCATCTGACCTGGTGGTGGGAACGGCTTTATGAAATCAAACCATTAAACACTAACACTAACAACACAGCAGAATGATACTCACTAGAGCAAATATTTTTCACATACACAGCAGGGATCCATCCATCCCATGAGAGTGCCCCCCAAAGCCACTTTTCATGGGGTATAAGCAGGGGGTCACTTCATGCTTTGCTGAGGAGAGTGAAGCCTGCCACCCTCTCTCTGGAGAGTTATTTGGCAAAAATGTATAAAAGCCTTAAAAATGTTCAGGCCGTTCAAGCCAAGAATTCTGCTTCTAAAGACCGATTGCAAGCGAGTGAATGAAGGCAGTCTCGAAGACTGCAGTAGAAAGGGGTTTCTAACATGACTCTTCATGCAATGAAATATTCTCCTATTAAAAATCATGTTTTCAAAGAAATCTTAAAAACAAGGAATTGCTGGTATTAAATGAAAACCAAGGAGGATGCAAAACTAAATACAGAGAACTCTCTACATTTTGCCTTGAAAGATGTGACATCCGCATATACTTAACTTGATTTCATTCAGCAAAGTGGACTGGGGCATCTCAGGGGTAGACAGACAGACACTCTAGAGAATGACCAGACAGACACGGGGGCTGCCTGGTTGGAGTTTATAGTCCTGTCTGTAAGATCACACACACACACACACACACACACACTCCAAATACCAAAATATCAATGATACTTGGCAGAACGTGGGTAATAATTTTCTTTCTTACACTTACCTGAAAATGTTTCCATCATGCACATGTGACACTTTCATAACCAGCAATGAGACCTTGGGTAAAATCCTCACCACGTCCCACCTAGGACACAATCCTTCCCCCCATGGAAAGATACAAGCGTGTCACCAGTGTGTATGTAAAGCTATATTCGTCCAACGCTGACTGTGCACCATCTCAATCCTCCCTCCTCTGACAACAATTCCCTTTGTTACCATCGAGAATGGGCAAGGAGAAAGAGTATGAGACAATGATTTGCCTACTATATTTGAAAAATCTAAATGACCTTTCAAAAGATTCAGCTTAAAATAAACGCATGACTCAGGAACGAGTGATCCCCAATGACTAAACGTCCTCACAAAAATACCTTCGAACTGCCCCTAACTATAGATAATTTCCCACCCAAAAAAAAAGGCCATTCATGCTCATAAGTATTAGCAAGAAAATGGAATTATGTCAGTAAATTTCAGGACCTGCTTGAAAGGGACCTAGCTATGGTGCTTATCGGCATGCCGGGAATGGAGACGGGCAGAATCAGCACAAACTTTTCAAAGCCTAAACTGATGGGAAGGAAAAGGAGAGAAGTCTCATTTTAGGACGATCTCTTTGAAATGGATTCTCGCAACATGTTTGTTTAGAACGATACACCGCGGCCACTCTACCCCTTCTGCTCCGGAGGGAGGGGATGCGGACCGAAGTCCAGCAGAAGCTGCGTGAAAACCTGTCATGCCGCACCCCCCCCAACTCCCCGAGACACAACCTCACAACCCACAGCACTGAAGATTTACCTGCCCGTCTCCTCCTTAACGGATGAGCCAGCGTAGAGGTCAGGCTACCTACCTGAGGAAGGCGGGAACAGTCGGACTGATCACCGCCACTCACTCAGCCCACAGATGACCTTCCAGCCTCTGCTCCCCGCCCCAGGCACCCCTCTAGGGCTGGGAGACGGGGCCTGGGGTGAGCCAGATGGGCCCCTCCCTCTGTGGGGAGACAGATAACAGACAAGCAAACAGATGGGACCATTCGGGGGAGTGAAAAGTGCAATAAAGGAAATCAAAACAGGCGTGTCTTGTGAATCCTGTGAAGGACACCTGGGCTGGATAGATCCCTCTCGCAGGGGGTCAGGGAGGGCTTTTCGGAGGAGGTGTCATTTGAGCTGCGTGGCCCTGGCCAGGGAGATGGCCGCTGTAAGGACCTTCTGGGCCGAGGGAAGAAGAACCGGGAGGTGTTGGTACGGGACCCGGCGCGGCGCTGGGAGGGCCAGAAGGAAGGCTGCACAGCTGCGGGGCAGGAGGGGGGGTGGNGGGGGGTGTGATTGATGGAGGGAGACTCACGGGTAAAACATATCCATTTTGAAAACATTGTTTAAAAGGGACTATGGCAATAGCAGTCACCAAGAAGGCCTTCAGGGGGAGACGGACAGACTGGTGCGTCCAGACGACGGAAAACTCAGGGGTAAAGAGACACGAGCCATCGAGACAAGAGGGAACAAGGAGGGGATGCGGGTTGCGCACTGTGCGGTCACCATCCCACGTCCTGGAAGGGGCAAGGCTGGGAGGGGCTGAGCGGGGGGGAGGGCGAGGGGAGGTGAGCACGGGGCACCGTCAGGGCCGTGAAGGCTGTCTGACGCTGGCATGGTGGACAGGTGCCATCACAATTCGTCAGAACCCACGGAGCATCCAGGCCAACAGTGAACCGCAGTGTGCGCTACGACTTCAGCTAATAACACTGTATTGGTATCGGCCCATCGCTTGTAACAAAAGGACCAGGCTATTGCAAGGTGTCAATCACAGGAGAAATGTCCAGCAGAGAAAGTGCCGGGGGGCTCCGCGCTCTGTAACTTTTTTCTACAGCCCGAAAAGTGCTCTCGAAAATAAAATCTATTTAAAAAGAAGAGCTGCTGTTGTAACATTCGTGTGTCCGTCCTGGTCCCTTCCTTCCCACTGGACCCTACTGACTAACTAAACCCTCAAAGCCACTCATGTCCCCGGAACCCGGCAGACAGGCAGTGACCAGGGCAGGTGCCGGGCAAAGGAGGGCCGGTCACAGCAGCGTGTCGCTTTGTGAGATGTCTGGCTCCTGGTTCAGCCACCTAATACTTAGTCTCTCAAACTGCTGTTTTCTCGTCGGTGAAACCAAAATACAATGATCACCCAGACTCGGGGGTGCCAAGAAGGGCAAATGAGATGATCAAGGGGGTCACTCGGCCTGTTGCCCGGCACACGATGAGCTTTTACTAGATGCAGGCAGAGAAATGAAAAATCCATGGTAGCTCATCATCCAGATTTGTATGGTGTGGGTCAGACGGTGACACTGTTTCACACCTGACTTGAAAATTCTTGTTATAAAAACGGATAAAGACAGGCACACGGGGAAGAACAGAGAACGGAACAGTGCACTGCCACCTACCCGGTCCCCACATCAGCAGCACCAGTGCATGGGGGACCTCTTCTTGAACACCGCCGTCTCCCCTCAACCCTGCCCCCCAGCCCGCTGCATGGTATCGAAGCCAGTGCAAGCCATCCTACTTTCCAGCTGTAACTGCGGCTTGAATTTCAACCAAAAATGACTTCTTTTTTTAAACACTCTTCTTGTTGACACATCTTTTAGAATATTCAATTCAGCTGGCTTGGTGACAGGGTCGAGAAACAGAGCCCCTGCCGATTTCTGTGTGATTAAAAATTGGTATAATATCTTTGCAGGTCAGTTTTTCCATTCCACCCAAATGAAACGTCTTGACTGAGCAGCCACAATCACCAGAACACAGGTTACAAACAAGCCTGCACCTGAGATGCAAACACAGGTGAGTGTTCACACTGGAGCTGACTTTATTGACAAATGTTTGGAAGCAGCCTCAGTACGCTGCTGGGGAGGGCCCTTCTTAGAACATCAGGCAGCACACAGAAAGAATAAGAAAGACTGACATGGACTGATACAGAATAATATATAAGAAACATGGCCAAGTAAGAAAATGTACCAAATACGGTGTACAAAATGCCATTATGAGGGTAAAAAAGCAGGGACACACGCAAGTGTGTGCTTATATGCTACATGACTTGAGTGTATCTTCAGGGAGTCAAAAGGAGGCTCATAACAGAGGTTGCCTTGGGGGAGAACTGGTGATGGTGGTGATGATGGTGGTGGATGGCGGTGGTGATGGTGGTGGTGGTGAATATGGTGATGGTGATGGTAATGGTGGTGATGGTGGTGATGGTGGTGATGGTGGTGATGGTGGTGATGGTGGTGATGGTAATGGTGGTGATGGTGGTGGTGATGGTGGTGATGATGGTGATGATGGTGGTGGTGATGGTGGTGAATATGGTGATGGTGATGGTGATGATGGTGGTGATGATGGTGGTGATGGTGGTGATGGTGGTGGTGATGGTGGTGATGGTGATGGTGGTGATGGTGGTGGTGGTGGTGATGGTGGTGATGATGGTGGTGAATATGGTGATGGTGGTGAATATGGTGATGGTGGTGATGACGGCGGTGATGATGGTGATGGAGATGTAGGTGATGATGTTGGTGCTGATGGTGGTGATGATGGTGGTGAATATGGTGATGGTGATAGTGGTGATGATGATGTTGATGGTAATAATGGTGATGATGATGTCGATGGTGATGGTGGTAGTGACGGTGGTGATGGTGGTGATGGTGGAGATGTCACACATGTACTATCTATTCAAATATTTTTTAAATAAATGCAAGGAGAAACAAGAAAGAAAGAAAACCATTTGCCAGACCAAGTATAAGACCCAGCTCCCATGGGGATTTGAAGGGAACCACACACATAGGAGACCTGAGTCAAGAAAAGTAAGAGCATAAAAAGGAATGTCAGGACTTCACAGGTCATAGAGACAAAGGTGGAGGGGGTCAGTGTGTTCCTCAGGCATCAGTGACTTCTGGCTTTGAAGCTGCTGATTCAGGACATGTTTCCTATAGCTCTTGGCCCTGAATCTAGAGAATTCCATACTGGACACAGCCCAAGACCTAACATAAGGACTCAGTGGCATCTCCTTGCAAACCACGCTCCCTCTCCTTGCCTGGCAGCAGATAAACACAGTGGCTAATGGCCTGGCATATCTGTCCTTCCCTGACTTGGTGTGGGTTATTTCCCTGCTCACGCAGTCCTCCGAGCCCATTAAAAAATAAGAAGTGACATCCATTTCCACTTAATACTCAAGCAACTGGCAGATGTTTTGATAGCTCGGACATGACCTTTGGACTTATTTTGGCCTTGGGAATTTGGGGTCAGTGGAAACACTGGAACATCTGAAACGAGTCGTGTTTCTGAATGTCCATTCCAGGCACTGTCGATCGGTTTTCAACATTCTGTGGCTTAGATGGTGCAGAACATGGCAATTTGAGTTCTTATCAAATTGAGATAAAAAAAATCATCAAAGAAAAAATTTCATCAAAGATGAACTCAATTGGAGGACTTATGTGTGTGCCAGGAAGTTAAAGAACTATCACCACAAACAGTTCTGGGGATCGTAGGCACGATAAGCAGTTAGTAAGTGTCTGCTGAAAACAATCCCTAGGAGAACATGACCTTACAAAAGTGGAACAACCGACCTTGAACTTAAAATGCAATTGTCCAGTCTTCCCCTCAAAACTCCTCTTAAAATAAATATCTTTAGAATTGTTTCTCTAACTTCTCCAAATAATAAAAAAAACAAATTAAAAGCACAGGGAATGGTATATTAAACACACAGTCCAACACTTCAAGTGCACACTTGCTTTGCACACATGCCTGCTCATACACGCTCTCTCCTTCTCTCCTAGCCCCCTTCCCACACACACTTGTATATGTCTGATACTGTTTACCTGGGGAGGGCGGTTAGGTTTACAAACATTGTTATCACTGTACATTTTGTCTTGCAGCTTGATTTTATCATAGAAATTTAGTCCATTGCTTTTAACGAGCTGCCGAGCATCCCAGGTAAAAACATGCCACATCCGATCTGTCTGGCTATGTGGGCTGTTTTCAGTTATTATCAGCCATGGTGCCCTCACCATAACAACCCCCTAGCGTGAGCCTCCTTGCTCACGACTCCTTGCCTAGAAATAGGCGTGGGGGGGCATGCACATCTCTCAATCCACTTGATTCTGCCCAGGTGCCACTCCAAAACGACCGCGCCACCTATGCCTGAAGTGTAAGAGAGCTGTTTCCCCGCATTCTTGCCAACACTTGACATTGTCAAAGATTTAAATTTTTCTGTCAATCCCTTGGTTGAAAAAAAGTCCTGCCCTTTCCTTTTCCTTCTGTCTTCTACTTTTCTCTGTTCCTTTCTTGGCTGGTGCACTGCCGGTCACGTCACATACAACGGCTGTTTCCCTGGTCGTCCTGGGACGCTCACAGCAACAGGGGCCGCCCGAGGCCGCCGAAGGGCGTGTAAGTCACCTGGCCGATGGTCCCATGGCTGAGAAAGGGCAGTGAACCTACAGGCAAGTCTCCTGTGGCTGTATCAGGGGCCTACGTGTGCAAAGACAGGAGTAGAGGAGCAGGTCTGAGCCACCGTGAAAAGTAAGTATCTTCTCCTATTTCATAAAGTCCGGATGTGAATCCGTGAAGCATCTGAATCAGGTCTGCAGCGGCCGGTGACACGTGATGCCATCACACACTGAGAAGAAGGGAGGCAGGGAAGCTGCCCATTGGGACACGCACGTGCCGGCCGCCTCAGGGGAAAGCTTTAGAGCAGGCTCCTGGGCTCCCGTTCAAGCCTAGGGTGGCTGCCCTCGACCCTCTGAGCCTCAGCTTCATGGACTGGTAAGTGGGGCCGCGCTGCTCCCCCAGGGCCCTGTAGATGTGGAGCGGAGCACGCGCCTGAGTGACCGCCATCTCGCCGCCAGCAGGCTACCTCCAGCCCCCTCCCCGCTCTGCCCGGAGGGCTGCATGCGGCCCGCCACGCTCTGCTCCCCTCTTCTCTGGATCACTGCTGATAGATTCGGGGTCCCCAAGAAAGCTTGACCACTCCTGGTGTCCCAGTGTTGACTCAGGTAAAGCAAGAACGAGGTGGGAGGAAGTTCCCCGGCCTTTAAGATCTCCCCAAAGCTGAGAGGCTGCTCTGGGCCCTGTCACCCCGAGGGGGGCCTGCTGCTGGCCAGTCCCTCTTTCAGGCCGCCAGCTTGCATTCCTCACGGTGGCTGCCCAGGGAGCCTGGTACGGCCACGGCTCCTTAGTACCACCAAGCCGCTCGGCCTTCTCGGCAGAGCGAGCTGGGACACAGATGCCCCACGTCTGTAGGCCCCAAGGAGGCACGGGGAGCATCCCGGCACAGCCGGGGAGCAAACTGTGCCTGCCCCAGCAACCGAGCCTGCACAGCCACTTAGGAGGAACGGGCAGGACCACACTCTGCGGGCTCAACCCGCGTCGTGTACGGGAGGCAGTGCGGGCCATCGCTCCAATCCCACTCCTTTGTCGTCGTGCGTTAGAGGCTCTCAGGAAAGCCCTGGGGGAGGCTGGCTGTCCAGCGTCTGCTGCTAATTGATGCCATGTTTACAGTCAGAGAGGCGGCGACACTGGCCCGTTGCTGTAATTTATAGCCTGTCCCCGTCATTCTGAACACTTCGGGAATCCGTAAGTGCTCTCTGCGTTGACCTCCCTTCAGTTTTGTTTAGTGCAGGTACCAAAGCACATAAAGCATTTCCCTCTGCATGTGACCTTCCCATCCAAGTACTAACCAGGCCCGACCCTGCTTAGCTTCCGAGATCAGACGAGATCGGGCGCGTTCAGGGTGGTGTGGCCGTAGACTGCATGTGACCTTCCAAACGCAGGTTTCCCCCACTAGCCGAAAGTAGAGCGTCCTTATGAAAACCTTTCATGAGCTGAAATAACACCGAGCAAAGAAGCAGTCGCCATGAGCTTATATGCAGAATTTTCCTTTTTTAGCATTCCCAGACCCCAAAACACCCCTCTCTTGAGCTTTTCTGAAACCTTAGGACCCATCTTGATAAGAGATGCACCAAATAAGTGGAGATGGAGCTCAGATGCTCACAGACAATTGAGATTCTGGCAGCTGGATGCTGAGATTGAGTGTGGCTCCCGGGGAAGGAGCTGGGGGAGTGGGGCGCAGCCCGGGGCGCGGTCCCGCAGTGAGAGGCCACTGCGAAACCGACACTGGTGCATGTACAAAACTCTTCTTCGGATTACTTCTGGTCAGCAGTCAGCACAAACAGGTACTAAGTAGGTCCTCCATAAAAGTGAAGTGGCCGAAGATCACCTTTTGGAAGGCGGGGAGTATCTGGAACCTACCACACTGTCTGCTCTAATCCCAAGTAAGTGAAAGCAACATGAAAGTGTATGGTTGATGGTTACAGGACAGGGCTACTTCATCAGCTCATTAAAGCCGCCCCAGAGCAAAGCAAAATAAACACCCTCTCTGAGGTAGATACTGTGAAGTCCCCATTTTCTAGAAAGACGTTGAGTTTAAGAGGTAAAATGAGGGGTGCCTGGATGGCTCGGTCGGTTAAGTGTCCAACTCTTGATTTCCGCTCAGATCATGATCTCACCATTGTGAGACTGAGCCCCACGTCGGGCTCTGCACTGACAACGTGGAGCCTGCTTGGGATTCTTTCTCCCTCCCCCCTCTCTCTCCCGCTCTGCCTTACCCCACTTCTCTCAAAATAAATAAAAAATAAACATTAAAAAAGAGGTAAAATGAAAAATGCTTGACCCCCAAATCCTCAGTCAGTAAGATATTCATGTGAAAACGTTCACAGAATCATCTGAGGTTAAAAATGCAGGATGCTGTGAAACCAATATAACACTATATGTTGATTACACCGGCATTAAAATTAAAAACTTAATTTAAAAAGACACAGATACAGCAAACAGCATGATTCCGTTCTGTTTCTAGAACCTGTATTTGCACACATGAATAGGGAAAAATACAATGAGCTGGACCAAGACGCCATGGTGTTCACCTCTGGGTAGCGGGGCTGTGTCTGGTGCAGATGTTATCTTCACATAAAACGGGAGGGGAGGTGTCACCAGTAGGTGGCTGTCCCACCCCTCTCTGGGGCTCAGTTTCCTCATCTGTAATGTGGAGATAAAAATAGCACCTGTTTCAAAGGGTCGTTTGAAGACTGAAGGACTAATTCACAGAGTGCAGAGGATGGTATCAGACATTCTGTCCAAAAATGTGAGTTGCTAAGACCCACAGGCTCCACCATTGGCTAGCTTCTCCCTCCTCGAGGTCACAGAGACCCATGACAGGATCATGACCGAGCTGCCAGCCCAGGCCTCCAGCAAGGGACAGTCAAAATCATCAAGGGCAGTTGGCTAGATGCTATTTATAAGTTGATGCTAACTCAGAGTGAGCACAAACAAGGACACCTTCGGAGCCCAACCGTGTGTGACCTTCTGGATTCTCACCCACTTCTGTTTATTATGATTCCAGTCCGTGGCCCCGCTGGGTAAGCGCCTGCCAGACCTTTGTTGCCCAGGCTTGGTTTCACACCACTCTCTCCCTTGCTCGAGCACTTGTGAGATTTTTTCCACAAGTTCACTGCAGCCAAGACCTCTAACAGAGCTCACTTTCAACATGAAAACAAAGAAGTGGCGTTGGCTATGTCGTAGCTTTGCTCAGAACACAAACAGCAAAATGAAAAATCAAAATTGAATTCCTTATTTCCAGTTTTCCCCTAAAATCAACACGGTAGCAGGTGGTGCTCTGACCTATGAGACCAAGTGTAAACCAAAGGCAGTATGTAGTCACCTACTGACTAAGCAGAGGGCAAGGCCAGCTTCGGAGCTGGAGGTTGAGGCTGGGGCATGGGGTCCGGGGCAAATGTGCGGACTTCTGGTTTATCACCACCGCTCACCCAGCATCCTCACCCAGCATCGCTTCCGTGAAGTCACTGTGCTGCCTCTAGCAAACAAGAGCTACACCAAAGGCTGTGCAAGCATCCTTCCAGGCCTTCGAACCCAGCAAGTCCTGTGTGTCTAAACTCCCCGTTAGCAGAGATGTAAAAGGCATGGGGAGATCAGCTACAATTTAAATGAAATGAAATAAGATAACAAAACAAGAAACCAGGAAAAAACTGAAAGAAGAATAAGGTATAAGGGTACAGATTTCTCTGTTATTAAGACATGTCATACAGTAAGCGATACTTAGGGACTCCTGGATGGCTCAGTCGGTCGAGCATCCGACTCTTGATTTCGGCTTAGGTCGTGATCTCGCAGTTCATGGGTTCGAACCCCATGTGGGGCTCTGTGCTGAGCATGGAGTCTGCTTGGGATTCTCTCCCTCTCTCTCTACCCCTCCCCTGCTCACGCACACACACGCTCTCTCCCTCTCTCTCTCTGAAAATAAACTTAAAAAAATAAAATGGTGATTAGAACAATGTGTTTTGTTGCAAAAATAACTGTCAATGAGACAAAATGAAAAGTCCAAATGCAGACCTCAATTCACGTGGGAGTTTAATATATTTATAAAGAAGGAAAATGAAAACCAGGGGGAAATGGGATCGTGCAGTATGTCCAGTTAGGACAAGTGGTGGCACCGGGTCAGCTGCATCCCTCACGTTTTACATGAAAGCAAATTCCAGATTTATCAGGGCTCTAAACATGGGAAAAATGAAAGTGTAAGAAGAGCAAACATTTAAAAAATTATCTCGGAGTGGAGAAGGCCTTTCTAATGATGATACGCCACCCAGAAGCCATTAGTGAAAGAACATCTTGATAAACTCACCTACATAAAAATGGAAATTTCTGTACAAAAATCAGAAATTTATTGTTGAAAAAAAAGCAGTTGAGACACTAGCATCAAAAACTACTTGCTGGGCGCCTGGGTGGCTCAGTTGGTTAAGTGTCCGACTTTGGCTCAGGTCACGATCTCACGGTTCGTGGGTTCGAGCGCCGTGTCGGGCTCTGTGCTCTCAGCTAGCTCAGAGCCTGGAGCCTGCTGCGGATTCTGTGTCTCCCTCTTTCTCTGACTCACGCTCTGCTCACTCTCTCTCTCAGAAATAAATAAAACATTAAAAAAATTTTTTAATTAAAAAAAACTACTTGCATCTCAGACAAAGAGCTAAACTCCCTAATACATGAGAATTCAGAAGCAGAAGACAGAAAAAATGAGCAACAATAGGGAAGTGAGCAGAGGGAAAGTGGCCCCGGCCACAATGGGAGGACATCCCGGCCACCAGGACGTGCAGGAGCCGCCACGTGGTGGCCAAGGTGACCCTTCAGTGGCCGAGCCCTGCCTTCTTACCCATGGCCCCCTGACCCCTCCTGTTCTACCACCTCCTGCACAGGGACCCCACAGTGGAAGGCCTCCCCGCTTCCTTGACAACATCCGACCCCCTTGCTTCCTGCACTCCTTCTAGAATCATCTGGCTCGGGCCCCAAACCACACAAGCAGCCCCGCCCAGCCCTCCTCACTGGGAGGCTGCCCAGGCCCCCGGATGCTAAGTCCGCCCACGCTGCCGCAAGTTCAGTAAAACCAACTTTACTTGACGCCCACGAGTGTTGCTGGTGGCGTCTGATGGCTCATCTTTGAGAGCCTGACAGACAGACAGACAGAAGTGGTTAAATACTGATTAGTAGCAGCCACATCAGAGACCCTGCCGGGAGTCAAGAGAATCCTAGGGTTCTAGGATCGATATTCCTTCCAGGATTCAGTCTCTGGGGACTGTGAACTGAAGACGGTCCCTTGGCCCAGGGACCCCGAATCTACAACCACCTGAACACGATGTGTCAGCGACCCCAGTGAAGAAAGGTCTACCGGGAGACGGGAGACATCTCCTGCTGGGACGTCACACCTCCGTGCACGCACACGGCCTCCACCCGACACTGAAGGTCGTGTCCATCCTGCACGTGTGACTGGACCCTGGCAGACGCTGTGCTAAAGCCCCGGGACACGGGGCACGAGGCAGGTGGGCTTGGCTTTCACAGAGCCAACAGTCCAGCAGGTGAGAGAACCAGGCTGGACCCCAACTCAGAAGCGATGCTCGGTTCTGGGTGTCCCAAAGGACCGAGGAGATGGGACAGACCCTGGTGAAGAGCAGTCCTTGCGCGAGGAAGGGAAGGGGAGCGGGACCCGGCCCGGCACAGCCCCAGCTCTGCACGTGCTGTGGGGCGGGGCTCGCGCCTAAGCCTTCCCGTGCAGGTGACAGCTCGTGCCGAGGTCTTGACGTCAGAAGGACTGCCAGGCCGTCACGAGGCCAGAAGTGCAGGGAGGGGCCAGAGCAGGCAGGCCGGACGGGCATGGTGAGGAGCCTGTGTGCTTTTAATCTGACAAGTCCACGGGCAGTCCCTGGGGAATCTGAGCAAGACGGGAACACAGGAGATGGGCTGCAAATACTGCCATAATGAGATCTGAGGTTTAAAAAGATCATTCCAATTACCCAGCAGAAACCCAATTAGATGGGCCTATCAGAGGAAGCAGGGGTGGGTCAGGAGGCAGCCGTACCCCCCAGAGGAGAGACGCGGAGGCCCGGCCCCACCGATGGCTGGAGATGGCGAGATGCAGGTGGATGCGAGAAGCGCTCGGGAAGAGTCTGTGACGAAGGGCTACTGGCGCCGATGCGGCTCGAGGAGGGAGTGGCCGAAGCCGCTGGGCCCCGGGGCTCTGGCTTTAGCAGCCGGGCAGAAAGCAGTGCCTTCCCTTGGGCAAAAGGGAAAGGGACTGCAGCCTGGGACCCTTCTCGAGCCTCAGTTTCCCTTGGTGTCAAGTGACCAGGCTGGACTAACTCAGGGCTTTCTGTCTTATTTCACCCGCCAAGTACAGACTCCGGCCAATCCACAGAGCACCCGAGGGTACAAGCCAATCAGATGAAGGGGCACAGGGCATGCCCCCCAATTCTAGCTGGGCCTCTGAGGCACCCCCTCGAAACTCTGAAAGACCCCCCCCCCAATAAGTGTGGGTAAAACCACGGACCTCCACAACTTGGCCAGCCCCCGCTACCTCTGTCCGGCTCCACCAGCCAGTCTGTCTGACTCACCCCCCAGCCTGACCTCACTTCTGCCCCTCGGTCCACGGGGCTTCCTGGCCCTTCCAGCACCCAGAGCTGCAGTACCGGGGGCCAAGCTGGGGCCCCTTCGGGGATGGCGGCTCTCCACCCAGAAGTTAATGACCTTGCCCTCAGCCCTTGCAAAACCACGGCATCTCCTGTGGCACAATGATAAGCCCGTACCCTGCAAAGAAGTTGGCTCTTAAGACGCACATTTAAAAATACCCATGGGATGGTGTGGGTATATATAGAGAGAACGAAGCCAGGCACCTCAGCCCACACAGAATGCAAATGTGCGCCTTGAAGAAATCTGTGTGTATCTGAAATAGAGGCCCGAGGTAGGAGCACCACCGAATAACAGACATTAGGGTTCGGAGCTGCACGATGGCATCTGGCCTGAGCCTCCGAGAACAGGGGCTCACATTCCAGCGCTCTGCTTGCTCCCCGGTCCTGATCATTTCCAAGTAACTCCAGTAACAGAGCTGCCCCGTGTGAGGGAAGACTGTCATCATTAACTATGTACCGATGTGTTCAGCGTTTATTCATTACCTCCACCATGTTTCAAAATGGAGGTAAGGTAACTTACAAAAATACCAGTTGAAAATTAAAAAAAAAAAAGATGGGGGCGCCTGGGTGGCTCAGGTGGTGAAGCAACTGACTTCAGCTCAGGTCATGATCTCATGGTTCTTGAGTTTGAGCCCTGCATCAGGCTCTGGACTAACACTGTGAAACCTGCTTGGGATCGTCTCTCTCTCTCTCTCTCTCTCTCTCTCTCTGTCTCTCTCTCTCTCTCTCCCCTTCTACCCAACTTGCACCCCCTCTTTCTAAAAAATAAATAAACTTTAAAAAGATAAAACACATGGAGGAAAGAAAATCCACAATTCCCTGGTTTAAATACGCAAAACACATCCTAAAGGATTCTGCGCAGAGACTGGTAATTTGAGTTGAAGTTGGAAGCCGGGCTTCCTAGCAGCCCCGGTGAAGAAAGAAACAAGGTCACCTGCAACATTCCACACATCCCCAAAATAAAGCAAACCAGCCTTCTGGTACCAAGAGTCCTGTGTTCCTGTGGCTGCTCACAAAGCAGGTTCAGGGAGCTGGGGGAGGAGCTGACATACCCCAAGTGACCCTCCCGCTTCCACCCTGTCTGTTCCCACTTCCCTCACCCTGCCTTCCACCGTCATTCTCTGAAAACTTACCAAGAGTCTTTCTCCTATCACTTTCATGAGATTTTTGTCATGTATGCACACTCTGATACAAGACAAGTTACTTTATATTTTAAGTCTGCTCACTTTTGCACCTAACTAAAGTTATCTATTAAGGAAACTTTGTATCTCTGCTCTAATAAATAAAATCAGAATCAATTCCCAGAAATGTTAAGTGGCCACAAAATAAATACAGTGGAAACAAGTCAATGTAATTACATTCCGGTGCTGTACCCTCCAAGGGCTCCATGCCTGAGGCTGTTCTCCGCTGGTTAGAAAAGGGAAATCAGCCAGCATTTGGGGTCAAAGACACACCAGCCACAAACCAAAACTATCTCCTTGATACTCACAACCAGAAGAACGAAAGAGAATTCAAAAGGGACAGCCATCTGACCCCAGGGTTCTGTGACATCAAAGCCCCATCTGAGTTACACAGAAAACAGTGGTGCTCAAAGGGCATCTGGCCCACCACCCACCTGGAAAGTGAGTGTAGCCATGGCAACCAGGTAAGGCTCTGTCCCAGGTACCAATCCACACCCCTCCCCTTCCCTTAAGGTGAAGTGCCACAGTGCTTCTCTTCACATTAAAGAATCCATTTACAACAGATCAGAAATTTTAAAATAGGTCCCACTCCACAGAGGGTGTGAGATGCACTGCTGGAAATCTCCGGTACCTGCTGGGGCTGTGTCCACATTCTAAGAAACAGGGGTCCTGCCATCAGCCTCAGGGAATTTCAGTTGCAGTAAAGTTCACGAGTCTGAATTCATCTGATACCGTGAATGATATACTCATTCCCCGGCTTGCACCTGCGGGGCCCCAGCCTTCCTCTCATTAGCTCTGGAGTCCTTTCTGGAAATCTGCTATATCCCACCCCATAGTTTGAAATTTATTATAAAACAACATTATTGCCATCACCACCACCACTGCCACCATCACCACCACCACCACCATCACTACCACCACCATCACAACCATCACAATCACCACCATCACCACCACCACCACCACCATCACCATCACCACCATCACCACCATCATCACCACCATCACCATCATCACCACCACCACCATCACCACCATCACCATCATCACCACCATCACCATCACCACCATCACCATCACCACCATCACCACCATCATCACCATCATCACCATCATCACCATCATCACCACCACCACCACCACCACCATCACCACCATCACCACCAACAACAACAACACTGCCACTGACACAGCAGCCCCCACCTTGGGTCATCAGCACCGGCACCGGGTCTGTGAGCATGACTGACCCACATAATCCTCCCAGCAACCCTCGGGACACACACCATTATTCCTTCCGTTTTGCAGGCGAGGAGGCCGGGTTAACAAGGGGAAACATAAATGCGGCCGATGGACGGCGGGGCCAGCACCCGCGTGGCAGCCGGGATCCTGACCCTCCTTCCCGACCCCCTCTGCCTGCTCGCTAACACGTGCTGTCTCGGTGAAGCAGACATGCGTGGTGTGAGGTGCTCCTCCCTGGAGGCTGGCCCCTCAGGAATTCAGAGGAACAAGCCTCGTAAGGAAAGAGAAGGCCCCCCCCCCCCCCTCACCGCAGCTTGTGTCTGCACTCATGCCGGCGTCCATGCCTTCGCTTCCTCCTCCATTCAGAGTCACTGGTTCCAGTCTCAGCGATGCCAGGGGAGGAAACAGCAGGCAGGGGCCCCACCCCCGGGAGGGACAAGGTCTGATGGGTGCAAACACAGCGCGGCAGCCAACAGAGGCCTCAGGGACTGGGACAGAGTGTGGGAACAGGGGTCCCCTTTAAATGGGGGCCAGAGACGGCTGCTTAGGAGGTGACATTTAACCCGAGACCCAAAGAATAATGCGCTGAGCCAGGGACAAGCCAGGGACAAGGGCTCCTAGTGAAGGAAAGAGAGGAGCAGCCAGGGAAATGGACTGACAAGGTCAAAGGGCACCGAAATGGTCACAGTGACCCGAGGGCTGTGGGCAGCGGGGAGGGAAACAGCAGACTGCGTGCCGGGAGGCGCACCCGACCTTGACCCGCTCATCCTCAGAACCGCTGTGAGGTGGCTAACGTTCCCGTCAGCACCACCGGTAAGGAAAATGAGAAACAGAGTCAGAAGGAAGCAGCCGGAAGGCAGGCTTCAAACCCACACAGTCTGGGGCTCTGTGCCCCCGACCCCCGGCCACAGGCCACCGCCCCACAGGGATGGAAGGTGACACGGCAAGGAAGCCTGGATCTCGCTCCAGGGCAGTGGGAAGCAGGGATGGATGAACTCTGATCTGCACTTGGAGAGCCGCTCCTGGCTCTGGGTGGGAGGGGCCCACGGGGACCTGGGAGGGTGCAGGGAGCCCACGGGGACCGGGGTGGGAGGGGCCCACAGGGGACCTGGGAGGGAGGGGCCCACGGGGGACCTGGGAGGGTGCAGGGAGCCCACGGGGACCTGGGAGGGTGCAGGGAGCCCACGGGGACCTGGGAGGGTGCAGGGAGCCCACCAGGAGGCTCTCAGGAGCCACGTGAAACCAGCGGCAGAGAAACCAGAAAGCTCACCAGGAGCTGGGGAAAGGGCTGGAGGTGGTGAGTCAAATGGGGGGACCCACAGGCGGGATCCGGGGGACTAGGGACGGGGAGGGGGGACGCGCAGGCAGGAGCCCCGGGTGGGGGCTGGGGAGGAGCAGAAAGGACCTTGCAGCAAAGACACAGGAGGCCAAGCTGGCCTCGGGGGGGCCCTGAGTCCAGCCCTTTGCCCTCAGGGGCAGGTTCTTTCACTCTCCCTTCCGTCCGTCCGTCTGTCCGTCCGCCCAACGTTTCAGTGAGTCCCCCAGACGCACGGCGGGGGGGGAGGGGTGTGATGGGATCTCCTCTGGCTGGAGCCCCCAGCCCAGGGGAGGGATCAGAAGCCTGGCGGCGCCCGCAGGAGAGGCGGCAGGGACAGTGTGCACAAACGTACCACAGAAGGACCTCAGAGGCCCCACGCCCCTTCTCCCGTTCGCATACGTCTCGGACGGTGAGCTCCCTCTCACACCCGGCCATCGGGGGGCAGCATGGAGCACGGGCAGCTCCCATCTCCAGGCACCCCCTCCTGGGCCACCTGGGCCGGTCCCCAGGCCAGCACCGGGCCAGGCTGCCCCAGAGCGAAACTGCCCGCGATGTGGGTACAGAGCTCCCGACCGCTGTTCTCCAGCAGGAAAGGTCGGCCGTGGCTCACCAGGCATTTGAGGAAAGCCTGTCACGTGAAAGAGACCACAATAAACAGACAGGAGAAAGAAACTCCCCAGAAGGAGATGAGTCAGGAGGCAGATTATTTAATTTGAAAACACAAACTCCAGTGAAAATTCTCAGAGGACGTGTGTGCTCAGAGGAAATGGAAAGCAGGCTTCCTGTCTCCCCCGCACACACCAGGGGGTGGCCCTGGGACCACACGGGACAAATCCCACCCTTTCTTTCCAAGGCCGTCACCCCCTAAGTCTGTTCTAGAATAAATAACCACAGGCCCCGGAGCGTTCTTGCAAATTCCACTTTGCCCAAGTACTTGGGAAAACACGGCGTCCTGAAGTGCACCCAACTTCTAGCAGAGGGTCAGGCTGGACCCCAAGCTCCCTTACCCTGTACACTTTCCAGCACCTTCCCAAGGGCTGGGCATAGACCTGAGGGTGATGAGGTGATTTTAGGGGTTCAAGGACCCAGCACACGGTCACAGAAGTTGGTCCCTTTTCAATTTCCCTCTAATCTTGCAGAGAACACAGAAAAAGTCTTCGTTGGTGCTACGATGATTCTGACACCTGCCAACATCGTCTAGTTTGAACTCAATGTTGCTTTACAGCCACAGCTTTATGGTTATGCAAGCAACTCCGGCCTGCTGCTTGACGTCTTAACAAAGGATTTCCTTTTAAAACGCGTTTAGGTAAAAATAAACTTGAATTAAGAGACAATATTCACCACATTACGCCGAGAATGGCAAACAACCGAGGCGGGAGAGGGCACGCAGGGGTGTATTCTGTGCTCGCCCCTCTGTGTCCCGGGCTGCGGAGCACCAGCCCTGTGCGCCTGCGCCCAGAGCCCGCCTCCCTCGGCCCCCACCTCTCTGCAGGACGGGCGGGGAGCTTTGTCCTGGTGCGCAGGGCAAATCTGGGAGGGGGGGGCACTGTTGGCCCACCCATCCCTTCCTTTCTCTACGGCGACCAGTCCCAGGGGCCCCACCTCACACCTGCACCCTCACCGGCCACCCTCCCAGTGATCGGTCGCCGGCTCTCACCTGGACCGCAGCAGTGACCTCTAACTCGTCGGCCCCTGCTTCTGCACTTGCCTGCTCTCAAGCGGTGGCCCTGGCCCCTTAATCCTGAGTGGGACAGCGAGTCCCTGAGTTTCAACCCCCNGCCCTGGTAGTACGCCCCTCCCCCACCTCCCTGGCTCTCTGCGGCCACCAACGCTCCTAGCTGCTCCTGGACCCTCCGGCGGGCTCCCTCTGGGGTCTTCACACTGGCGGCTCCTTTCCACTGAGGGCCCCTCCAGCCCACAGCTCATTCCTCACCGCCGTCCAGTCTTAGCTCAAGCATCACCTCCTCGGGGACCCTGACACTCCATTCAGCACCCAGCTGTCTAGTGCGCACCGCACTTACGAGCCCCGTGTCTGCCCTCCTCCGCTGCCTTCCCCCGGCACGTATTCCCAGCATGCGGGATGGCTCTACCGGTTGTGGGTGCGGCCATTCCCCCACCAGGATGTCGGCAATCCTGTCTGCTTGGCTCAACGGTGTCGCAGCCGCCAGGACGGCGCTCACACCCGCCAGGGGCCTGAAAGACTCGGGTCCGGCTCAGGGAACAGGCCTGGCCCCCACCCGCGGCTACTCCTCACAGCGCCTGGCAGTGAGCTTGGTGAGTCTAAGTGCGGACCTGATGCCCGTCAGCATTAAGTGCCTTCTTGTCGGCTCGGCCACCCAAGCTGTCTATGACAGTGATGTCTGACTCTGGAGTCTGTTGGCCAGACTATTAATGCTTTCATCGATTTCTATCATCTACCTGGTTGATTAACCTGTCAAGCTGTTAAGGCAAATGTTGATGGTTCAGGGCCCAGAAGGGAGCCGTGGGACATAGACCCTGGGGTGGTCACACTTCCCGTATCAAATGTTCTATGAAATTTTTGAACATACAGAAAAGTAGAAATAATAAGTATAACAAGCAATCATATACACACCACCCAGAATCTTCCATTGACATCTTGCATTTCCTCCGTGTGCACGTGCGTGTGTGTGTGTGCGTGTGTGTAATTTCCACCTAGAGAGGCGCCTACAGGAAAATCAGGGGCAGCACACTTTCTCTGCAACAAGCCAGTTGTAATAAATACATAATGGATACGGTTGCGTTCCAATAAAACTTTATTTACAAGACCAGACAGCCGCCCACAAGCCCGGGAAACGCAGTAACGGGACCATGATGAAACTCTCTGAACAGATCCACCCCCTACCACCCCCACCACGCGGTCCTCGACCGGAGCTGCGCCACGGGGACCAGGAGGCATCGACAGCCTGTGGGACACAGGATGCGAAGCAAAGAGCAGTGAGCTGGGCCGTCTGTTTGGGGCTCAAGGTAACTCCCCGCTGGGAGGCGGGTGCCCGGGGTCTGCTGTCTCCAAGCTCAGAGGTTGAGGGCTCAGCCCAGAGAGGGCCAGAGGCGGAACAGACTAGAAGACTCCCCAGCACCCCAACTCCCATCACCACAGCAGGGGAGGAGACAGGGCTTGGAGTCAGGGGGCTCAAGGCTGGGATTAAAAGCAAGTTACTTAAACGCCTCAGCTTCAGTTTGCCCATCAGGATCTGCCTCCCAGGCCTGGGTGAGGACCCGGGGAGAAGTGTGTGCCCCCCCCCCGCCCCCCAGTGACGCGCTGCCGGGAAGGAACAGATGAGATGTTTTAGTTCCGAGAGCGAAATTTAACAACACCAAATTCCTACTGTGCCATTTGCTTGTATCAGAAGCCATGTGGGAAACAGAAGGGTAGACCGAGGAGAGGAGGAGGCAGGGGGAGGGGGCATGGGCGCTCCTTCGTCAGTGGGCGGTGACAGCGCCGCCCTGGGCCCTGGCGGCCCATCTCACATGCACCCAGATGTGCCCTTCCCCTAAACGTGAGCCCTGCAGCCTCAACTCCAGCTCCGCTGCAGGCACAGAAGTCTAGCTGGTACTCATTCTATCCTGCCTTTGTCCCCAGGCAGGCTCTGGAAGGTTCTCTCCCGGTGCCTCAGGCTGTGCATTTAGGGAATTCTTCTGTTAATGACTGGGAGGGTTAATTCCCAGGGAAACAACTGAAGTAGGGAACTTACAAATTCCCTAATGTGTAAGAATTCACACATTTTTCTAAGATTTTTTTAGGGTTTTTTTTTTCTTATTTTAAGAGAGAGCGCACTAGTGGGGTTGGGGCAGAGAGAGAGAGAGAGAGAGAGAAAATCCCAAGCAGGCTCCACAGTGTCATCATGAAGCCCAACGTGGGGCTCGAACCCACGAACCATGAGATCATGACCTGAGCCAAAATCAACCGACGGAGCCACCCAGGTGCCCCCCCCCCAATAGGCACATGTTTAACCCCAGCTGCAGAGAGAACTCTACACCAGCTGCAGACAGACACCTGCAAGGAGACGTGAGCCAGGCACACACTCACGTCCCAAGGACTAGCTGGCCCAGCGACCCACAGCAGGTCGGAGCTGCATGCGCGCCACACCGTGTCCACACCACCCACAGTAGCTGGGCTCTAAACACGTTATCCTGCCCTAATCCACTTCCCGCACACACAGAAGAGCAAATCTGAGTCCTAAGCCCAATTATTATTGTTCT
Source organism: Crocuta crocuta (assembly GCF_008692635.1). NCBI lineage: Eukaryota > Metazoa > Chordata > Mammalia > Carnivora > Hyaenidae > Crocuta > Crocuta crocuta. Next base: position 520,154 of record NW_027528865.1, on the reverse strand, counting down.
TAACACTTTAATATGATTTTGGAACTTGCAGAAAAGAATTAAGAATAGTATAACAAATAGGCCAGGTGGAGCAATTAGTATTTTGCTACATGCACTTCATAGCTTCACATACGTGCACCTGTTACAGACTGTGGGCACCATGGAGCCATCTCGGAGGACGCAAGAGCGGAGACAGTCCACCTCTAGACAGTTCGTCCCCCTAAAGTTATATGATCACATCTTTTTTTAAATGTTTATTTGAGAGAGAGAGAGAGAGAGAGAACGTGCACAGGGGAGGGGCAGAGAGAGAAGGAGAGAGAGCCCCAAGCAGGCTCCACGCTATTAGTGCAGAGCCCACCATGGAGCTCGAGCTCACGAACTGTGAGTCGAAATCATAACCTGAGTTGAAATCAAGAGTCAGACGCTTAACCGACTGAGCCACCCAGGTGCCCCTAATATGATCACATCTAACACCACTAAGAATTCTTCCTTCGCTCCCTGAATCCCAGCCCCTTTAGTAAATAAAGTTTTTATCGAGACTGATTTATTCCCCAGTCATGTTCATCTGCCACCACACGGACAGGACACACAACCAACAGAAAGGTCCTGCTCTTCTGTGTGAACGTTTCTGACGCTGGCTCTCCAGGCACAGGCACCTCCAGCCCCTAAATATTTACTGACTCTGCCCCGGAATCTGCATCGGAGATTCGAGCAGCGCCCGGCCCCCAGCAGCAACTTGGAACACGCTAGAAATGCAAATTCTCACACCCACCGCAGGCCTGCACCACCAGAAATTCCGCAGGTGGGGACTGCCATCCCTGGTGTGACAACCCCCACCGCACCCCCCACCGATTCACGGGCAGGGTCTCAGCCCCTGAGAACCGCTGCTCTCCGTCCTCCGGGCGGGCAGCTGGAAGGACGGTGCTCCCCTCAGGTGCTCCTGGCCAGCGAAATCAGCATGGAAATAAAAGGCCAGGGTTTCTCCGGTTTGTCCCTTCTGAAGTTCATCGGAAATACCCTAACCTCCCGCCTGAGGAACAGCGGTGCACTAAGTTCATGCAAAGACCGTTCTGCCCCACAAAACACAGATTTCATAACACAGGAACCTCTGTAGAAAGACAGGATTCGGCTGTGACATGTCAGATTATGTCAAGATGCGAGGAAGAAAGGGAGCTAAAAATAGCACCGCAAGGCTGAGCTCTCGGGGCTCCGGCTCATCAGCTCCACGGCCAGAAAGAAACAGCCTCTGGCCACTCCTGGGGCCCCCGAGAGGCTCCATGCAGGACGAGCCCCTCTGTCCATATGCCGTGTGCCCTGGTCCCCACAAGGCGCGGGGCTCCAGCAGGCTGCTCCTGAGAAGCATACTTTATAGTTTCAAAAATAGAATGTTCTGAGCCAACACGATATGAACAGTCACCCCAGCAAGCAAAGCTATTGCGTTACTGTAACAACGATGTGATTTAAACAGATTAAAAGCGCCGTAAGACCCGGGCTGCCGGTCAACCGCTCCGCATCCAGAGTCAATATGGGAAAAAACCAAAAAGAAACAAAGTCTCTATCTCTTGCATGGAGACGGGGAGCTGCCAACTGCCAGGCTCTACCGATAGGTGTGGCTCCGTGAGGGGGATGATGGGTGGTTACAGAGACGGTGCCTTTTCACACGGGCTTATTTTAGCCTGCCTGGTAAAAGCCGGGAAATTAAACAGCAGCCGACGTGCAGAACGTCTCACTGGTGATGTTTGCTTCTGCTGAGAGTCACCGCGAAGTGACAGTGGAAATGACGCCAGGGCAACGTTCCCCGGTTCCTCTCCTTCATCAAACGGTGCACCCTTGATGATTTCTGAATGAAGTTCAAGCATGGTGTTTTTTTATGATCGGTTATTCTTAGACTTTGGAAGCGGGCACCGTCATTACGCATGTGCATAATTCTGTAACCCAGCCTGGCGGAGCACCATGCCAAGGACGCCGCGCAGCGCGAGCGCTAGATCCCGTCTCTCCTCCCCGCCCTCTCCCCAGCCCAGAGGACGGCAGCATTTCCGGGGAGGGGGGTTTGGCATTCAGACAACTGCCCTCTCCTGAAGTCCTTGGGATCCAAAATCACCACTTCCCTCCGAGTCCAAAGACTTTCGGCTGAGACACAGAGCAGGGCACCATCGGGAACCGATCCGGCTTCCCGGAACTGCACAGGACCCATGTCAGCACTCGGAATTCGCTTCCCTATCTCCTGCTTTGGCCCCAACCCCTGATATCCAACCTCACTTGCGAACCATTTTTTAGAGCCCCAAACCCACGGACGGATTCTTAAAGGCGAAATCACAGAAAAGCCAACCGTGCGCTCCTCCCCCGTCCCCGCCAGGATTCAGCGTGGAGATTCCAGAGGGACAAAGACTCCCCGCTTAGAGCAGCATTTGTTCCAAACACTAAATGAAGGTTTAAAACCTCTACGGTCCCAGAAACCTCCCCTACTTTACATTTGTACAAACCTGGCTTTAGAACAGAAGCCTGCCTGTGCTGTCAAAACGTCCATCGAGGACAATCTATTCTTTCCTGGAAATGCCCTCACACGCTGGAGATGCAAAGGCATCCAGGTGGAATTTTTATTTTTAGCCCAGAGGTAACAGGGTCAAAATAACACTCGTGGGGAAGCGAAAGCACCAGGCTCGGCGGCTGGCCCTGGGCTGCTGGCCAGCGCCGGCCTGATGCACCAGGTGGGTAAAGCCACCCATCTGAGAGGAGACGGGCGGCACCCGCCCCTCAGCCGGGACTCCACACGTGGCCGTTTATTCAAGGGGCAAACGGTGCCATTCGTCTCTGGCTGGTCTTGCTGCTGTTAATGGTTGCAAAGCCTTTGCCTTAAAGAGGCCTCCCCCCGAAAGGTGCCCACGTCTCCCCTGCCCCGCACCCCCGGCGGTGCCTGGGGGAGTTCCACTCACCTCATGGGCAGAGAAGTGCTGTGAACTGAGGTCCTCATCCTCCTGGGAAACTCCGTACCCTGCGGGCTCCGGGGGCCCCTCTCCCCAAACCTCCCTTAAAGGTGGCGCTTGACAAAGTGTCCCCTCCCCCCGCACTCAGGACCAGCTCAGCTCCTCGAAGAACCTCCCATCCCCGAGCCGGCCGGCACTGCAATTGTCAGGAAGCTCCTGTCTGCCTTTGGGGGCTGAACACCGTTATTATCTGTAAACATTTTTAAATATAGATGGTGCAGGAGCCCGGGCTCGGGGCGGGGGCGGAGGGCCGCCCGGGGCTGAGGAGCCAGCTCCGTGGACCGAGGCCCCTGCTCCGCTCGGCGCCTGCGGTTTGTCCCCCAGCACGGCCGGGACGCTGCTCAGGCCGGCAGCGCGCCGCAGCCCNCGACGGGGGTGCCCTCCCCTCCCCTCCCCTGCCCCGGCACTGCCTCGCGGACCGTGGGGAGAGGGCACCTCGGCCGTGCACAGTCGTGAGCCGGCTGCTGCGTTCTCGGACCAGGGCGGCCAAGCCCCAGGGACCACAGTGGAGATGGATTCTGAGCTGTGGCCTCAGGACACAGGCGCTGAGGGCAGGCGTCACTGAGGAGGGGTCCAGAGCACCTGGGCCTCAGCACGGCTGCCGTCTGGGGCCACACACTCCTTACGGGCCTGTCCTACACTCTGTGAGAGGATGCCGGGCAGACTCCCCGTCTCTCCCCACCAGATGCAGAAGCACTCCTCCAGGGAGCCAGCAAGGGTCTCCAGACATCGCCGATGTCCCCTGGGGCCAGAGCGTCACTCTGTTCTGCAGAAAGGCAGCCATTGGGTTGGATCAGGAACGTGATGACTGCATGCGTGAACCTGCCAGTTCCTTTGTCTGAGCCTCAGTGTTCTCATCTGCAAAGCGGGTAATATGGCCCTAAATAACTGAGCCCAGGCCAGGAGCTGGTTGATGGAGCCCTCGCTGTACAAGGCAGCTTCTCAGGGGCTCCAAGAGGGGCCCAGACCCTTCCTGCTAAGGAGAGGGACAGGGCTCGGCCCCCCACACCACCGTGGGGCATCACACCCGGCTCTGTACTTGTGCTCACCCAGCTGGGGAGCGGGGTGACACGATCTGAGATGAGGTATGCAGGGCGCCAGGGCGGGGGGAAGGGAAGGAGTGGGGGGGGGGACTAGAATCGAGAGGAGGGCCATCTCCAGGGCAGGGCTCAGAGGAGAGCCAGGTCCCCCCCAAACAATCCCTGGGGTAAGCACACTACTCCTGAACACTTTTCATGAGTTACTGCACATTTGGGGTTTCTCTGGAAACCTCTAATTCCAGGAGCCAATGATAGGTTGCTTCTGCCTTTTAGAAAAGAGGCCTTGCCTTGCTAATGACACCTCTATGCTACCCCGCCTGGGAGCTGGGGGCAAGGGGGTGCACACTTACCGCTGAGGTTGGCGGCCCGTTTCCGCCCTTTTCAGTGTGAGGACAGCAGAGGGAACATCAGCTGAGGGCAGAGGCCGGAGGTTAATCCGGTCACTTTCCCTGGACCCCCATTTGAGGCAGCTCTCAAGGCAGCACTGGGCTGCCCGGCCTCTGGAAATGTGGGGTTCTCTCTGCCAGCCGCTGTGCTGCGGCCTCACCTTTACTCACGTCGGTCCCGAGGGCCAGCACATCCGCGATCCCTCTGTCCAGAGGGGAAACTGAGGCTCAGAGAGGTAGAGGGAGCTGCCCGAGGCCACTCATTCAGAGGAGCTGGGGAGGGTGACAGAAGCTACCTCTGTCTGAGCCCAGGTGTGACCCTCTGTGGCTGAGACGCCAACACACAGGGCATGTGAGTCACGGTCCTGCTCAGAGACAGCCCCGGGGGAGCCCCAAACAAAGCCTGGAGCAAATCCTGAGCTGGGGGCGTTCCCTGGGGAGAACTCCAGGGGCACCACCCCAGCTGCCTTCCCCCCAGGAGCTCCCAAACCAGCTAAACCCTGGCCTCATGCTGAACCCCAGAACAGGCCGTGAGAACCCAAGGACTTCTTCCCCAGCCTGGTCACTGAGCCACGCGAGCTTAACCAGAGAGACCGCACGGCACAGAGCCGGGCTCCCGGGAGGCATTCAGCTGGGGCACGGGCTCTCATGCTGGGGGTCCACTATCGGGTCCCTCCCATCTGTATCTCAGGAGCCCGTCTCTCTGCCAGGGGCTCCTGGCACCAGGTCTTCTGAATCCTCACAAGAGGCCATGGAGGGAAGGATCTTATCCCCGTTCTACAGATGGGGAAACTGAGACCCAAAGAGGCTCAGCAAGGCAGCAGGTGGAGGGGTTCCTGGGACCCAGTCTTAGGACATTCCTGCCTCTCTAACACATACATCGTGAGAAGACAAACGACTTAGGGTCGTCCCAGAAAGATGCCTGAGAGCTCCAAGGTGATTGAAATCCTGGTCTCTGCCCCCTCAATGCCAACAGAACGTCCCTCCCAGCTGTGATGACCCAACTGCCTCCAGACATTGCCAAAGCCACTCACAGTCGAGACACCCTGCTGTAGACATCGCCACCCCAGGGTGTCAGGAGGTGGGTGTGTGTGGCCTTTGCCTCCAGCTGGGGCCCGAGACTTACTTTCCCTGGAAACTGAGCAACAGAAGAAGCATCACTGAGTGCATCTCATCTTTCTGCTCATGCAGCAAAGGCACGTTACACCGCGGGCACTCCCTCCCCAGCAAACAGCAACAAACGCCGTCCCCCCAGCCCTCTCCAGAACGTGGCCACTCACAGCCACAGCATCAGGCTTGCTCGGGTGGAATTCCGGAAGCTCAGAGAACTGTGGTCAGAGGGACCATAGTTCAGAATAAGAGCCACATGGCTGTTACCGAGAGGCCAGGCTGAGTTCACAGGGAAGGAAAGGTGACCGGGGCCTGGGGGGGAGGGGGGGGAGTTCCCCATGCAGGTGGCAGGGACTTTGCCAAACTGGACACGGTGGGTCTTGCCCAGAGCAGGCAGCCACCACTCAGCTGTTTTGCCATCTGTATTCACTGACCAGCACCTCCAAGTGTGATTTTAGGCAAAGAAAACAAAGCGGTGAACAAAACAGAGATCTTGTCCTCATGAAAGGTCTGTCTGGTAACCCGGCAGGGCCAGCGGCTCTGAGGCTTTTCTTCCCACTTTTCTTTCCTTCCCTCCTCCCTCCCTCCCTCCTTCCTTCCCTTAAATTTTAATTCCCGTCTAGTTAACATACAACGTGACGTTAGTTTCAGGCATACGATATGACGACTCAGCATTTCTCACCACAAGTGCGCCTCACAATCCCCTTCACTAGTTCCCCCCATCACCCGCCCTGGTGAGGATCCCTGTGTTCTCTACAGTTAAAAGTCTGCTTTTTGGTTTGTCCCTCTTTTTCCTTTGTTCATTTGTTTTGTTTCTTAAATTCCACAGGAGTGACATTATATGGAATTTGTCTTTCTCTGATTTATTTTGCTTAGCATTCTACCTTTCAGATCCATCCATGTTGTTGCAAATGACAAGATTTTATTCTTTTTTATGGCTGAATAACATTCCTATATCTATCTATCTATCTATCTATCTATCTATTTATCTATCTGTCTGCGCACGCGCACACACACACACACATCTTCTTTATCCATTCATACATTCAGTGGACACTTGGGCTGTTTCCATAATTCAGCTATTGTAAATAATGTTGCAATAAACACAGGGGTTGATCTTTTCCAATTAGTTGCTTGTGTATTTTTTGGAGAAATACCCAGTCCTGGAATTACTTGATAATATGGCAATACCAGTCTTCATTTTTTGAAGAACCTCCACACTGTTTCCCACAGGGAAATGCCGGTTGACATTCCTACCAGTAATGCGCAAGTTTTCCCCTTTCTCCACATCCTTGCTAGCACCTGTTGTTGTTGTTTTTTAAATTTTTTAACATATATTCATTTTTGAGAGAGAGATAGAATATAAGTGGGGGAGGGGCAGAGAGAGAGGGAGACACAGAATCTGAAACGGGCTCCAGGCTCTGAGCTGTCAGCACAGAGCCTGATGCGGGGCTCGAACCCACGAGCGGTGAGATCGTGACCTGAGCCGAAGTCAGACACTTAACCGATTGAGCCCCCCCAGTGCCCCTGTTGTTTCTTGTGTTCCTGATTTTAGCCACCCTGACAGGTGTGAGGTGGTATCTCCTTGTGGCTGTGACTGGCATTTCCCTGATGATGAGTGATGTTGGGCATCTTTTCATGTGTCTGAGTGTCTGGAGAAATGTCTGTTCATGTCTTCTACCCATTTTTAATTGAATTATTTGGGGTGTCTTGGTATTGAGCTACATAATGTCTTCATATATTCTGGACCCTTTATCAGAGATTGCAAATATCTTCTCCCAACCAGTACGGTGTCTTTTAGTTCTGTTGATGGTTGTCTTCACTGTGCAGTTTTTATTTTGATGAGGCCCCAGCTATTTTATTTTGGTTTTTGTTTCCCTTGCCTGAGGAGACACATCTAGAAAAATGTCGCTATCACTGATGTCAGGGGAATTCATGCTTGTGCTCTCTTCTAGGATTTGTATGGTTTCAGGTTTTCACATTTAGGTCCTCAATCCATTTTGAGTTTATGTTTGTGTGTGGTGCAAGAAGGTGGTCCCTTTCCATTCTTTTGCAAGTAGCTGCCCTGTTTTTCCAGAACCATTTGTTGAAGAGACTCTTTTACCTATTGCATATTCTTATATAATATAAATAATAATATAATTAATCGTGGGTTTATTTCTGGGCTTTCTATGCTGTTCCATTGACCTATGTGTCTATTTTTGTGCCAGCACCATGCTGTTTTGACCACTACAGCTTTGTAGTATATCTTGAAATCTGGGATTGTGATGCCTCCAGCTTTGTTCTTTTTCCTTTTTTTTAAACAAATATTTCTTTTTTTAAATTTTTTAATGTTTTATTTATTTCTGAGAGAGCAGGGGAGGGTCAGAGAGAGAGGGAGACAGAATCTGAAGCAGCTCCAGGCTCTGAACTGTCAGCACAGAGCCCGACGCAGGGCTCAAACCCAGGAACCGTGAGATCATGACCTGAGCCGAAGTCAGATGCTTAACCAACTGAGCCACCCAGGCGCCCCACATTTCTCTTTTTTTAAGGTTTATTTATTTTGAGAGTTCTTCTTTTTCAAGGTTGCTTTGGCTTTTGGGGTCTTTTGTGGATCCCTACAAGTTTTGTTCTAATTCTGTGAAAAATGCTGTTGGTATTTTGATAAGGATTGCATTAAATCTGTGGATTGCTTTGGGTAGTATGGACATTTTAACAATATCTGTTCTTCCAACCCATGAGCAAGGAATATTTTTCCATTTGTTTGTGTCATCTTCTAATTCTTTCATCAATAATTAGCTGAGTTGAAAATATATTTTCAGAGTACAGGTCTTCTTACCTCCTTGGTTAAGTTTATTTCTAGATATTTAGTATTTTTGCTTAACAATATCTGTTTATAAAAATTGTTATGTTTTGTAAATGGGATTGTTTTCTGAATTTCTCTTCCTGCTACTTCATTATTACTGTATAGAAATGCAATGGATTTCTATATATTGGATATCCCTTGACTTTTAAATGTTCACTCAATTAAACACACACACACACACACACACACACACACACACACACACCATTTCACATCGAATCAACCAACTCTATAGGCTAACCTTGGCCCACGGGCTTCCTATTTTGAACCTTGGGTTTCTCCCTTCCTTCCCATCAGATTTAGAGAAGAATAGAGCCAAGCCACCTCCCTGGGCTGCTTGTAGACTTGATGGCTTCCAACCCAGGCTTAAGAGAAAAATGAGAAAGCATGATAGGTTGGGGGAGAATGTGAACCCACATTTGACCTTCCCTGGGCAGGAGAGGGGAGGTCCACCCAGCAAGATGCTACAGCCCAGCCCTGATCATGAAACATATGGATGGTCACGGCTCCCACTTGCCTGGGCCAAAGAAGCCATTTAAGGAAGGCCAAATATTCTGGAAATCTCTTCCAGTTGGCTCCCATCAGTTTCCATGCTGGGAAGCGAAGTTAAAAGAAGGAGAAAGCTCAGAATAAGCAGAAGGAGAACCACGTGGCTCTTCATGGACCAAATGTTCTCTCCCCCTGGAGCAGGTGAGGAGCTGATGGGTAGTGGGGCGGCCCCTCAAGGTCACTCAGAAAGTAAGACCACAGGGGCGCACACAGCACGCCTCTAGCTTGGGAGCAAAAATGCGAGATGGCACAGAAGCGGGAAGAACGGTGGGGGAGGCCACTGTGCCTGTCCAGGGACAAGGGGCGGATGAGCCAGGCCAGGGCAGCGGCAGTGAGGACGGGAATACCCGTAACACTGGGGAGGTATTCTGGAGATGGAAACCACAAGGCCTTCCAGGGCTACAGACCTGTAAGCAACTAATTACAATGGAAGATGGCGTGTGCTGCAGGCTATAGGGACAGGGTGCCCCGTTGGGCTGAAGGTCAGTATGGTGACCACCAGCCTTCCAGGGCGGAGACATGGCAAGTGCCTCTCCTCGCTCCACCCCCCTGAGAAGGCCCAGTGCAGAGAACATGAGGCGCTGTGGACACTGTGTCTGCCTTGGTGCTCTTCAAGCAATTTTTTAAATGTTTATTCATTTTTGAGAGAGACAGAGCATGAGTGGGGGAGGGGCAGAGAGAGAGGGAGACACAGGATCCGAAGCGGGATCCAGGCTCTGAGCTGTCAGCACAGAGCCCGACGTGGGGCTCGAACCCACAAACCGCGAGATCATGACCTGAGCCAGAGTTGGACGCTCAACCGACTGAGCCCCCAGGCGCCCCTGCCTCGTTGCTCTTTCGACTCGAGAGTGTTGAGGGTATGTGGTGCTAGACCAGACGTGAGGCTGTTTCACAGGGAGTAAAAAGAGCCTTTTGCCTCGAAATTGGCCCCATTCTCCAGCCCTTTGAAGGCTCATCATAATCTACCCATCTCTGAACTTGACCCAGACCAGTGGGATCCACGGCTTTGCTCACACAACTCTACAGAGGGGGCCTTCCCTGACAAGCGTGTGGGAAACAGACCTCAGCTCCTTCCTCGTCTGCCCCCAGCTTGATTCACCGCCCAGCGCTCACCCCTACCTGACACATCACCCAGCTGTTGGCACACGGGCTACTAGAATGTGCCCTCCCATGACACCGAGGGGCTCGTCTATCTCATAATGCCTCACAGAGCACTCAGAACATACTAGGTGCTCAGTACGACTGCTGGTCAGATACAGAGATGGATGGACAGACCTTACAACAGAGACAGATCGCAAAACGAGAACGTTGTGAAAGGCATTCAGGGTGAAAAAGTGAACAGGAACAACTCAAACATCTGTCAGCTGATGAATGAATGAACAAGAAAAACGTGGTCCGTCCATACAGTGGAACATTATTCAGCCACAAAAAGGAACGAAACTCTGATACACACAACAACGTGGGTGAGCCTCAGAATCATTCTGCCACACAAAGGGAGCCAGTCACAGTGGCCGATGTCGCACGATGCCACTGACGTGAAATGTGCAGAGATGGCAGATCTGTCTGCAGAGACAGAAAGCAGACTGGTGGCAGCCGGGGCAGCGAGTCCGAATGGGCTGGGGTTCCTTGTCTGGGGTGGAAGGGGTTGTTCTAACACTGATTCGGGTGACGGTTGCACAAGTGTGTGAATTCCGAAAAACCACTGAACAGGATGCTTTCAATGGGTAAACTGTATGACGGGTAGACTACATTTCAATAAAGCTGTTACCAAAACAAAACATTAAAAGAGAATTTTCTAGGCAGCTCATCCATGGGTCAGATGTTCTCAATGTGGAAGCTACGTCCTGAGTATAAATTAGGCAATAAGGAAAGCAGCCCTAATTACTCTTCATCTCCAGGTGATCAGTAATTAACCCCACCTTCAGTTGCTATATATATACATATCTTGGATGCAGAACGCCCGGAAATCTCAGAGCTGTCCATGGTGCTGTCATGGCTCTTACAGAGCGCCTCCTCTGAGCAAGTACCTACCCAGAGCTCTCCCTACAGCCCTATGGGATCGAGTCCGTGTCCTCATTTTACAGAGGCTCAGAGAAGTTGAGGCACCAGGCTGAGGTCACAGACAGCCCCGTAGCGGGTTCACGTTATCTACCTCTGCATGTGAGCTGCAACCAGTTTCCTTCTCCCCCCAGAGAAGGTCCTCCTCCCCGTCCCTCGGGCCCCGGTGTGGGAGCCGCAGAGGACTGGATTCATCTTTGTGATCCTCTGCCTACATCACCCCACATGCCCACCACCTTTGTTCAACATCCCCACCCCCAAAGCTCAGGACCTGCCGTTCTACAGGTTCCCATCTCTGTCTGCCATCAGCCTGTCCTGGCCATGTCCCCAGGGCCATGGAAGCCTAGCCACTGTCTTCTGTCTCCTCCTGACCCAGGCACCTCCCATGTCTAGTCCAGTCCCTGGCATCATAAGTCCCTGACGCTCTCAACACCAACCCACCTCTAATCACCATGACCATGGCCAACGTGGAGATGGCTTCCCCCAGATTGTTCCCCTAGCTGAAAACCTGAAGCCCCTGTGTCTTACCTCCCCCCAGACCTCCCACCCTTCCAACCACGGAGCCCTCGAGGCCACACAGACTCTCTCTCCTCCCTTCAGCCCCTCAGCCAATTCCTCCCCGGTGTTACTTCCGTCCAGCTCAACCTGGTCCCCCATGGGCAGCGTGCCCGACCGGCACCTGAGACTCAATGCGCCCCTGCCATCTGTTTTTTCTCATTTCTGCTCCTGAGCACATAGTTTAAAAGCTGCTGGAGAAAAATCACAATACCGTGCTCCACGACAAATTCATTTTATTTGACTTGAGCTGGGCACTGAGAACCTTCAGGCTCTCCACTTGTTCCCAGATGATTTTCTATCCCATTTTCCAGTCCTCATGGGGTGCAGTGAAATCAAACCCCTCTGTGCATTGCTGAGGACACTGTAAGTCAGTGCGTCCCTATGCAATGGCAATTCCCCATTATTTTTCAAGAGGCATAGAACATTGAACTTCTCAAATCTATGTCTCAGAATCTATCTTGAAGAAAAAGAAATCCTAAATACGGGGAACACCACATGTGTGAAGGCTTTGCCGTTTTATTGGTAATCACACTGGAAATTCTGAAGCATTGAAAACACCCAGCAGAAGGAGGGCCAGTTAAGTAACATTTACTGGAGTGAGTACTGCCTATGTCTGCATTTTGGAAATGAAACTGCAACTTAGACTCCATGAAATAAATTCTTTGATGCCATTACCAAATAAAACAAAGTGAACCGGGTGCAAAGATGAGTCTCAGGGCAGAGGGGAAGGCAAGCACATGCCACCTGTGCAAGGGCAGAGAGCATGAAGGGGGCCGGGAGAACCACGTCCAGACGGAGGCAGTTAGCAGGACATTCGCTCCCCGCGCTGAATCAGAGGCTTCGCAGACAGGATCAGCTTCTGGGACCTGACTGGTGAAAGCGGCATCCACGTGGTTGGCAGAGGGCGCACGGTACTTCCCGGGAGTGCTGGAGGTCTTGAACCGAGGTCTCAGCAACCTTGCTAACATCCTAGGACATACGGGAAGATGGGCCAGCAGCCCTTTGGCCTTGGCCGAGGCTGGGGGTGGATAAAAGCACGGCCATGGTCAATGTGATTCCTGCCATCAGTGAGAAGCCAGCTCCCTGAATCAGAAGAGGGATGTTTGGAGGCTGAGGATGGAGGCTGTGGGTCAAGGCTGAGGTCCAATGGAGAGGGAGGCTGAGTCTGGTCCTGGGATCCAAACTAGCTCAGCAAGGAAACTGGGCCAGGAAAGGACCTCACGAGGAAGAGGAGGAGGAGGAGGGCCGGGGGCAGGGTCGTGGCGAGATGCAGGGCAGGCAGGGCTATACCAGAAAGCAAGCCGGCCGCCTGAGTTTACTTCTGGAGGAAGAGCCATTCTGCGCGATGTAAGGGTCAAGGGTAAGGTCCACACAGGTGGCTTGCGGAAGGAAGCGGGCTACTAACTGGACTCCTCCGATCAATCAAAATGAAAAGTTCTTTGTCTCCACTCCTCTTGTGGATGTTTCACTTCCTTCCCTCTCTCCATGGGGGAAGCTTACTGCTTTTCTTATTCACGTGCTTATTACTTATCTATCAGGCACCATTTCCCAGGCTACTAAATAAAGTTCACCCTTAATCGATAAGAATCTACAATCGAGTTCATTTTTTTCTCTCCTAAGTGATCAGGAAAGGAAGAAGAACCAAAAGAAAACAAGCACTTGCCAATATTATTATCATATATATTCTATAAGATGGGAGTTCAAACAAGCATCATATAATCATGGGCACCGTCCCATTCAGGTATTTGGTAAAATATAAAATATAATCCTCATACATAATTCCTGTGTGAAAACTAAAACCGAAACAGAGAGCAGGCTGGTTCTCTGCCTGGCACTTCCCGGCATTAGATGGTTCCTCCCACGGCCCCATCCATAACTTTCCATCCCCAGTGCACAAAGGAAGCCCCTCTGAGCTCAGGTCCACACAGCTGGAGAGAGGCAGGGCTGGTCAGCGCTGTGGGCAGGTCAGCCGGGCCCCAGAGCCGGGGGCCTCCCCGCCACACAGCCTGGACCCTGGCACTGGGTGCGGTCTCGGCGGCCATCACCCTATTGGAAGCGTACAACCTTCACTGAATTGAGCTCACATCTACGCGTCAGTTTATAGGACAGCTCTCACTGAGTAAGGGTGATCTGAGCGGGTTGGGGCATGGGATAAACAAAATAAAAGGTCACCCCGAGGTGAAGGGAGATTCTCCGGCCACCTGGTCATTCGCCCACGCCCACGCGGCCCAGTGGCCCTGCCGTGTTTATGCTGGTGTCTGTCTACACTACGTGTCCACCCGGCCACTCAGCCAGAAAGCCGGAGCCCTCCTTCACAGCTCCTCCCTCAGAAGTGCCCCCGCAAAGTCATGTCTACCTGGAACCCTGGACTGAGACATCCGGCTCACCCTCCCCCGCCCCCAGCCCCTTGGGGCCTCCAGGTCGGTTGCCAGAATGCTGTCCTGAGCCCTCCCTCACCTGGGGAAGGTTGCTTCTCCTGGGGGCCCCGGGGGAAAGGCTGCTTAGTGGGGAGACCGCCTCTGTCCCCACCCCAGCCCAGACTGGGTCACATCTCCCTGCTGGGGACCCCGCCATATCCTGGGCTTCTTCACACATCTCCCTGTGTAACTGCTTGCTCCTCCCTCTCTCTCTTCTAGCTCTCTCTGCAAGCTCCCCTGTTCACCCCCATGGCCCGAGCTGCCAGACCCTGCAGACTCTGACGGACACAGGGATACCACAGATAGGGGCTGAGAGAACGAATGAATGAATGAATGACCACAGATGCACACAGAACGCCCCCGGAATACAAGCTTTATGTCTCCAAATGGTGTCCTATGCAGCCCTGACTACAACATGCCACCACGATTCCCTTTGGAGGGGTCAAGAGAAGCCGATGCAACTCGAAGCAATCGAACTGGAAGCCGATGGGCCCCCAGCAGGGCTCTTGGTTCCTGCTTCCCGTGAAGCCAGTCACGCACACGGGTCAGATTTCCACCTGATTAGACACCATGTAAACTCCCGCGGAGCGGCAGGGCTGTCAGTCCACGGCCCGAAGCCTCAGGGAGCCGCGGCCACAAGCATAGGAAGTGACACGGATGCCTTCTTTGGCCGCAGAAGGAACACCCTATGGAAAGCCAAGCCGGACACGTTTCCAACACAGTTAAGAAGATCTGGCCAAACACATTCACTGACTCAGGCTGCAGGCGTGGGGGCCAAAGAGCCAAATCTCAGAACAAGGATGCTGGCAGCTCTCCAGGCAGCATTACGATGGAAACGGCCACTTGGACTTGTCCTTACCACAGGGAATGACTCTGGAGTCACACACCACGTGCAGCAATAAGAGGAAAGCCCAGCTGGAAATGACCAATTTCTCTTGCTTCAACTTCCTTAATTCTGAACAAAGTCATGGTGCCTGGGGGAGGTCCTCGGCGCTGAGCCCAACTTTCCTGCACGACTGGGTAATAAGGGGCTTTGGAAACTCTGGACAATTCACTATCTGCTTGAAAATTCTGGAATTTGACATTGGGAAAAGGAGAAGCACAGTGTGAAGAGACAAAGTCAGATCCTGAGGCCGCCCGCCCCCTTCTCCTCCTCGTCCGTCAGATTTGGGAAGAGTAAAGGACATCAGTAAGGCAAATACAAAGTATCTTCCAGAGATGAAGTCATGATTCCCTGAATTCCCTTCTCTATAATTTTCTCGGGCAAAGCAATGACTACCATAGCATTTCTGGTTGTATTCTTTTTTTTATTGACTACATTAGAGATGTTTCTTAAAACAACTCACTTTCTGGCTCTCCAAGAGAATGATGTCTTTCTGTGTCGATCTAGTGTTTACATATGACTAACATGAGTATGAAATCCAGACAACGGCAATGAGTGATAGACGATATTATTTAGGGGGTTGGCAGCTGACCGCCCCCACCCCTGAGAGAACGGTGAGAGGACAGTGAAGGAGAGAATGACATTTTAGTTAATTATTTAAGTTAACTTCTGATGGCCAGGTAACATCAGAGCCTGAAGCAGCCCGGCCACTGGGTGAGTTTTCACCCACAGGAACCACTTGCCCACAGATAAGGCTAACGGAAAGACCCCTCACGTGTGTGGTGTCTCCCTGCAAAGTGGGGGGCTGAGGAAACAAGTCAGGAGAAATCCATTCTGGAAACTCCAGGCTTCAGCCTTTGAAATCTGGGGGGCCTAGGAAAGCGTGTGCCGGGAAACCCCGTCAAGGCACTAAGTATGGGACAGCTGAGGTGCCCACAGCGGGGAGCAGCAAAATAGGCCAGAGAGGGCTGGTGGGGCTGGAGAGCGACAAGAACACGCTGTGACCTGTACGCGTGCTAGCTAGTCTGTGGCGTGCTTCAGAAGGCCGGTAGCCCGGAGGTAAAGAACTAGAAGACTTAGTGCTCAGAGCCCAGGCAGAGCTGTAGGAGGCTCTTGCAGCCGGTGGTGAACCAAATCTAAATACAGCTACAGGAAAGCCCAGACGCAGCTCAACTAGGAGCAAGCTTGAGTCAGGGCTCCAATTCCGACAGCCTGAAAGAAGACGAATATAGTGTTATTGATACAAAATGTCTGACGGGTAGTGAAAAAAAAAAGATGTGGGAGGAAGCAAGAATATGTAATCTGTGATCATGAGAGGAAACAGGCAACAGAAGAAGACCCTAAAATAGTTCAGTTATTGAAATAATGAGATAGGGCACCAGGAGGGCTCAGTCGGTTAAGCATCTGACTTTGGCTCAGGTCATGATCTCATGGTTCATAGGTTCAAGCCCCGTGTCAGGCTCTGTGCTGACAGCTCAGAGCCTGGAGCCTGCTTCCGATTCTGTGTCTCCCTCTCTCTCTGCCCCTCCCCTACTCGTGCTCTGTCTCTCAAAAATAAATAAAAAACATTTTTAAAAATTTTAAAAAGAAATAATCAGAGACTTTAAAATAACCATAATAAAAATTCTAAAGAATAGTGTATAAAAAGTAGAAATATGCCTGAAGAGATGGAGCACTGAAACACGCAGGAACTATAAGAACAATCTAAATAGAAAGGCTACAATGAAAAATACAATTATCAGAAATGAGGAATTCATTAGATAGGCTTAATGGCAGAGTAGGTAGAGCAATGGAAATTATCAGTGAACTTGAAGACAGGTAGAGAAGGCCAGTAGCTGATACCAACAAGATAAATCACAGACCAGCTAGTTAATCACAAAAAGAGCTAAGAAGAGCCCTCCTAGCCAAAATTGGCTGCAAAAATGATTTTGCAAAGGGGGTCCAATTTTTTTTTACACGTACTTATTTATTGAGAGAGAGAGTAAGACAGAGCATGAGTGGGGAGGGACAGAGAGAGAGGGAGACACAGAATCTGAAGCAGGCTCCAGGCTCTGAGCTAGCCATTGGCACAGAGCCCGACATAGGCTCCATCAACCATGAGATCATCACCTGAGCCTTGGTCCAATGCTTAACCGACCAAGCCCCCCAAGTGCCCCAAGGGAGTCCAAATTTAACTGGATCAGACTGTAGAGGAATATAAACCCCTGGGTAGTTTTGGGGCACCTGTCAGTTGGGCATCCGACTTCGGCTCAGGTCATGATCTCACGGTTCGTGGGTTCGAGCCCCACATAGGGGCTCTGTGCTGACAGCTCAGGGCCTGTTTCGGAATCTGTGTCTCCCTCTCTCTCTCTGCCCCCACCGCTTGGCCCATGCTCTGTCTCTCTCTGCCGCAAAGATAAACATTAAAATTTTTTTAAATAATAAATAATAAATAAATAAATAAACCCCTGGGTAGTTTCAAAAATAAAAAGCAATCAGGTAGCCGTTAGTGGAGCCTAACAACTTGGTGTGGTAACCACAGAGGCCAACAGAGTAACAGAGTAATTAGGGGCAAAGGCCAGCCATCAAAGAGACACCTGCTCAGAGTCATCTCAGAGTGCACACCCCTAAGGCTGCATCCTTCCAGAAGAAACAAGAAGGGCTGTGGGCAGAAATAAACACTAACAAAACATCAGCAAACAAACAACAAGCCCAAGGGAAAGGGAAAACGATAACCAGAGTTGCTAAGGTACATTATCTAAAACATCCAGTGTCTTTTTTAAACAGTGGATGTGTAAACAAACAGGAAAATGTGACTATGTGACTACTACATAGGAAAAGAGCTTATGAGAGGGCCCGGATGTCAGAGTTAGCAAAGACTTCAAAGCAGCTTTAAAAACAGGTTCGGGGGCCCCTGGGTGGCTCAGTCAAGTAAGCATCCGACTCTTGATTTCATCTCAGGTCATGATCTCACGGTTCGTGGGTTCGAGCCCTGCACCCGGCTCTGCACTGACAATGTGGAGCCTGCTTGGGACTCTCCCTCTCTTTCCCTCTCTGCCCCTCCCTGGCTCTCACTCTCTCACCCTCTTAAAAATAAATAAACATTAAGAAATTTAAAAATTAAATTAGGTTCAAAGAACCAAAGGAAACCATTCTTAAAGAGAAAATGGGAGGCATAAAGGTAATGTCTTACAAAAAAAGAATCTCAATAAAGAAATATAAATTATGAAAAAGAATCCAACGGAAATTCTGAAATAGAAAATTATAACTAGAATGAAAATTTTGCTAGAGGGGATCAACAGGTGTTTTGAACTTGCAGAAGAATCATCAAACATGGAAATAGACATTATTCCACCTGAAGAACAGAAATAGTGAAGAAGGGAAAAAGACAGGCTCAGAGAATTTGGGGTCACTGGGAAGTGTACCCAGATACACATAACAGGAGTGTCAGAACGAAAGGACAGTGAGAGAGGGACAGAAAAAATACTGGAAGAAAAAAATGGCTGAAACTTCCCAAATTTGATCTTAAACATTAATCTATACATCTAGGAAGCTCGATAAACTCCAGAGGGGAAAAAGCACAGACATCCACATCCAGATACTAATGTTGAAAGATAAATACAAAGAGGATCTTGAAAGTTGCAAGGGGAAAACATGAGTAACGTACAAGACACTGCCATGAAGATTAACAGCTTACTTCTCATCAGAAATAATATTGGCCAGAAGGCAGTGGGATGACCCATTCAAACAGCTGAAGGAGAAAACTCCATACACCAAGAATCTTATCTCCATCAAAACTACTTTTCAAAAATGAAGGTGAATTAAAGACATTCCCTGATAAATAAAACTAAGGAATCACTGATAGCACACCTGCCTCATCTGAAATGCTAGGAAAGGGGCGCCTGGGGGCTCAGTCGGTTAGGTGTCTGACTTCAGCTCAGGTCACAATCTTGCGGTTTGTGGGTTCAAGTCCCACACTGGGCTCTCTGCTGTCAGTGCAAAGCCCACTTTGAATCCTCTGTCTCCCTCTCTCTCTCTGCCCCTCCCCCACTCATATCCGCTTTCTCTCTCTTTCTCTCTCTCTCTCAAAAAATAAATAGACACTAAAAAAAACAACTGCTAGGAGAGATTTTCAGGCTGAAAGAAAGTACCATTAGACAGTGATTCAAATATACATACAAAAGAAAAAAACACACCACTAAAAATGATTATTCATTATAAAAGACAGTGTGAATGTATATTTCTGCTGCTTTCTTCTGTTAACTGATTTAAAAGAACAGTCACAAAAAATGACACACAGGCGCGTGCACACACACACACACCACACACACCCTACTGGGGCTGCAGCTCAGAGCGATGAACGTGTTTGACAGGAACACCACAAAGGGAGCGTGTGGAAACAGAGCTGCAGGAGACTAAGGAAATCACCCAGGTGGTAACTGGGATCCACAGGAACAAATGAAGAGAACAAGGAAAAGTAAACAAAAAGCTCAATATGACAAACCACGTTCGCTTAGCTTCTTCAGAAGACATAAATGCGTATCATGTGATAATGATAGAACAATGTGTCGTAGGAGTTATAACACGTAACATGCAATATGTATAATAATTATAACACGGGTAGAAGGGAATAGAGCTTTCCAAGAGTCATGTGTCTATATCTGACTGAAATTAAGTTAGTATAAATCTGAAGGATTCTGAAAAGTTAACATGCAGAAAGTAGACCCTAGAGCAATCACTAAGAAAATCAGTTTAAAAAGAAAGCCATTAAGGAAATAAAAATGTTACACTAAAAAGTATTCACTAATGCAAAATAAAGCAGTGAAGGAGAAACCGAAGAACAAAGAAGATATGAGATGTAGAAAACAAAGAGTAAAACAGCAGATGTGACTCCACTGTGTCGATAACACTAACTGCGAATGGATTCGACGACTCAGCAAAGGGTAGAGATTGTCAGACAGGAAGAAATCAGACCTCGCTATGTACTGTCCACAAGAACACACTCCAGATTCAAAAATACAACATGCAGAACACAAAAGGATGGAGAAAGAGAGATCACGCAAACAGCATCCACTGAAAAGCTGGAGAGGTTATACTAATATCAGATAAAGTAACTTTAAAACAATGTTACCAGAGACAAAGAGAGTCATCTTATAAAGGTAAGAGGGTCAATCCCTCAGGAGTGCGTAACAATTAGAGGCATAGGCAACAGAGCACCAGAAAACATAAAGTAAAAATTAATGAAGCTTAATAACAATAGTTGGAGATGTCAACAGCCCACTTTCAGTGGAATAACCAGGCAGCAGTCCAGAAGGAACCAAAGAACTAAGCATCACTCAGACCTGCTGTCCCATTTACAACGTGACAGACATCTAAGGAACACCTTCCCCCGGCAGCCTCAGAGTACATATCCTTCTCAAGTGCACACAGAACATTCTGGAGGACAGGCCACGAGCTAAGTCATAAAATGAGCCTCCGTAAACTCTAAAGGATGTAAATCATTAAAAAAAAAAACAAAAACATGACTTCTGATCACAGGGAATGAAGGTAGAAATCCTTAAGAGAAATTTGAAGGATTCATACAAACATGGAAATTAAAAGACATGCTCTCAAATAACCCACGAATCAAGGAAGAAACCACAGGGGAAATCAGAACATCCTTGGACATGAATAAAAAGGAGGAGACACCAAACCAAAATGTATGGACGCAGCATAAAGGGAAGTTTATCGCTACAAAATGCCTATGTTAGAAGAGAAAGAAAATCTCAAAATAATAACCTAATGCTCCAGCTGAAGACAGTAGAATAAAGAAGAGTACATTAAACCTAAGAAGGGAGGAATGGATGAAGATTAGAGCAGAAGCTGGTGAAAGAAAGAAGAGAAAACAATAGGGAGAATCAGCAAAACCAAGACTTGGATCTTGGAACCATCAAAAAAAGGTTTACAAATCATTAACTGGACTAATTAAACAAATATTTAAAAAAAAGAGAAGACTCAAATGACCAAAATAAGGATGGTAAGAGTAGCCTTCCCCACCAGCATTGCAGAAATGAAAAGAATCCCAAGGCAGCACTATGAAGAAATACTCATCAATAAACCAGACAACTCAAGTGAAATGGACGAATTCCTAGAAAGTCACAAACCACCAACTGTATGACGATACGAAAAACCGTATCATTTTAAATGTGTGAACCGCATGGTATGTGAATCTCAATAAAGCTGCTAAAAAAAAAATTTTTTTTAAATCATAATGAGTGCCATTTCCTACTGACCCAAATGGCAATATTAAAATGACAAACACCCACTTCTGGAAAGGGTGTGAGGCAGCTGGAATTCGCCTCGCTGAGAACTATTTGAAGTTCCTTCTGATGTCAATCCTATACCTACTCTGCGTTACAGTAATTTCACTTCTTGAGAACCTACCTGAGAGAGAGAAAAACATATACCCACAAAAAGAATTGCACAAGAATGTTCACACGCAGCTTTATGTACATCAGCCAAAAACCGGAAACAACGCAAATGTCCATAAACAGGAGAATAGACAAATGACGGGATATTTATGTAAAGAAGTACTACTCAACAATAAAAAAGGAACAAAGCAATTATATGTATAAACACACACACAATATGGAAGAATTTCTAAAACATTCTGTCTAGTGAAAGGAGCCAGAGACAGGCACAGATGCATCCTGTACAACTTGACTCCATTTATGTGACAATCTGTGACATGATCTATGGAAAATCATTGTTTCTGGGAGCAAAGGTGGAAACGGGTGGCGGGGAAACTTGGAAAATCTCTGGCGTGATGGAACTCCTCCACATCTCGTGTCAGAAGGTGGTTAACGTGCTAACGTCATCCTTCAGCCCCCATGTTCCCCGCAAGCTGGTAGTAGGATCTAGAAGCTGAACGATATTCAGGGTTCATTTTTTTAGGCAAGCGCCCTTTCCTGATGGTGATGTGAATTTCTAATTGTATCCGGAGGCATATCATGTGCAACTGTTGTGCTGGGAGAGGGGTGAGAGGAGATCAGCTGATGCAGGTCACACCTGCAAGATTCACCCATGACACAACTGCCCATCGGTACGCACATGACGATATGAAGACTCGGTGATGACACTCGCCTAGACCTGTGATCTCGCTAGAGGTGTCAGACAGTAGTTTTCAAATTGTATCTTTCCTTCCGCATTTATCGATTAGAGTTTTTCCCTAAAGGCAAACTTTCCATCACCAACTACTTGGTTACCCCGAAATGTCAGCCAAATGGGGAAGCGGGGATGTGTGACTCTTTCCCTTTTTCTGGTGGCCAGCAGAATAAGGAAGGAGCTGGTGACCTCACAACATATAATGGGGACCAAGTATTTCTTGAAGTATCAATCTGAAGGCATGGATTTTCTTTGAAATGCTTCAATAAATTTGAGTCATCGTTTTGTTTGATATGCAAATATCTCAACTTAGTAGAAAATCATTCATTTTAATTCCTATAGTCTTCTGACATGATCCCATTAATCTTTGACAGCTTCCTTGCTTTCTGGTATAATAAGGTACCCCAGACTCGGAACCAGTCATCTGGCCAAGGAGCTCTGCTTCCTTTCCGTGGGAAACGGTACTTGGTGAGCAAATGGGGGCAGCAGGGGTTCCCCATCTGCCACAGGGTTACCACTGCTTCTAGGCATTTTCAGCACGTGGACGCTATGACATAGACAGTCTGAAAGGCAAAGGACAGAATTCCAATTCAAAGTTAAGATTATGGGACTTTAGACAAGTTTGAACAGCACTCTACCTCCCCTCTGTGCTTTCATGCTGAGGCTCTGGATTCCCAGCATTAACACGTGGTTCACCTGCCTCCTCTAAAACGATTCCTATACTCACTTCAAAGTAACAATATCAACATTATTGCTAATGAGGCTCATGAGTGCCACTCGTGATTCTCTCCACGTACACGTGCATGTGTATCTTTAAACTGTACCTCACCAGGGGATGGACAGTTAAAATACTGCGTGTTAGCGTCACTTGAAGAAATGCCTCATGTCTGAGGTTGAGCCACTGACTTGAAATGCAGTTAGGTTTAATTATTACACATCTTTCAGTTTTTTGCCCTTTGTCATTTTATGAATATGTAAACGATTTACATGTTTCAAACTCAAAGATACCGCAAAGGACACTCACGGAGACCTCAGTTCTGTCTTTGTGCCCTTCATGCTGTGGGCTCTCCCCTACATGTAGCCATGGCTCTCAGGGTTTGCTTTATGCTCCCAGGGATTCTTTTGTAGATTCTAAGCACACACACACGCACACATGCATGCACACACATGCACACACACACGCACACACATCTCCTCCCTTCTTACGCAGAAGGTGGTATTCCGTAAACACTGTTCTATACCTTGATTCTTCTCCCACTCAAGGACCCTGAGCCTCCGTCCTTACTGATAGAAAGCACGGCCTCACTTCTCTTGTGAGCCCCCAGGACTTCGACTCCCAACATCCATGCGGATATACACTGTTTAGCCAACAAGTCCACTATTCATTAAGATGTGAGTTGTTTCCAACATTCTGCTGTAGCAAAAAAATGATAAAATGAATAGCCTTGCATATGTGCTATTTTATATTTTGCCAAGATATTCTGGGATTGATTCCTAGAAATGGGATTAGTGGTTCAAAGGGTAACTAGATATGTCACCCTGCTAAATACAGCCACATTTCCTTCCGTGCGGTTTATGTGGCTGGTCTGTAATGACAATGCCATGTGGTATTTTCGTTTTTCTAATTCCAACTTTTATATTCTTTATTAGCTAATACACACTGGCAGGATATTTCGGCACCAAACTAGAGACAATAAATAGTTCATAATTTACTACATAACTTCAGTGGCTTGATTTATTCTAGTTTCTGACAAAAAATTCCACTCCTGGGGTGCCTGGGTGGCTCAGTCGGTTACGATCTTGGCTCAGGTCATGATCTCATGGTTCGTGAGATCGAGCTGCACATTGGGCTCTGTGCTGACCGTGCAGACCCTGCTTGGGATTCTCTCTCCCTCCCTTTCTCTCGGCTCCTCCTCCAGCTCGCTCTCTCTCTTTCTCTCTCGCTCTCAAAATAAATAAACTTTAAAAAAAAATTTCTAATTCCACAACTTTAAAAACTGCAATCTGAATGTGTCGGTGGCTTTTAATAAGACACAAGCAGAGAAAATAAACGTGCATGCGTCCAGTAGCCAGAACTAGCAAAGATTAACATCTTGATATCATTGCTTAAAAGAAGGTTTCTCTTTATTAGAAGAAGCAAACTTTACAGGTGGAATTTAGGCCCCCGAAGCAACCCGGGAGGTGCACACACATCACCAACTCGGCCACCGCTGCAGAGGCTGTGGCTGGAGTGACGGAGATGTAGCTTCTCTCTGCCTCGACTTCCCATTCCTCTGCTACGGCCCCTCCCATGTCTGCTGCAGGATGCACTCTGCGGCGACCATCCCTGGATCCCTCTTCTGCTACTCAGGGACGCGACCTTCTCCAGGCAAAGGTGCGGAGCGGCATTGCTGGGGTGGCACTTTGAACTCAAGGAGAGATGTTGCCTCGCTCTCCAAAACGGTCGCGTCCATTCATGCTAAAATCCGCAGCCCTTCAAGTTGTTTCTCCCAATCTTGCCAACTCTTCCCATCGTTACAAGTTTTACTTTTGCCAGTCAGATGAGGGGAAATTGTATCTTGTTTTAATTTGCATTGAATGAGATAGCGTTTTAAAACAACAGTAGCTTTCTTTAATGGAAAAACTTACTTTCAATTGGCTTTTTAAAATTAATTTTTATCCCCACAGGAACAATCGGCATAATGCAAAAGAGAAAGCTTTCTATATTTATTCTCATCGCTAAGAACTTAGCATCATTAGAGCTTATCTTAGATATGTGCAGATACATAAGGCGTATACTTTATTCATTTTAGAGAAAATGTAAGCATAAAAACATACAGATCCATTTGGAAATTCCCCTGATTTGTTTTTTAATTGATTGTTCTCCTCACATTTAACTATTTCTTTGTTTTCTGTTTCACGGCAGAAGCAGATTTCTGAGAACCCTTTCTTAGAAAACATGAACAAAAACTCTCCACATTTTATATCATGAATATTATTCTGTACCCAGAGCCTAGTATTTCATTCTCTTTTTTTTAATGTTTATTTATTTTTGAGAGACAGTGTATGAATGGGGGAGGGGCAGAGAGAGCGAGACACACACACAGAATCCGAAGCGGGATCCAGGCTCTGCCAAGCTGTCAGCACATAGCCAGACGTGGGGCTTGAACTCACCAACCCTGAGATCATGACCGGAGCCGAAGTCAGGCACTTAACTGACTGAGCCACCCAGGAGCCTTTAGTATTTAATTCTTTATAGTTTGATTTGTTGTAAGCTCATTTGCCAAAAGGAAATCTTTCTCAGGTCCCTTTTTATCTATTTGTATACCCATGAAAGTTAAATATGTGCACATCTATATGTTATTCATCTATATTGTAACAGATGTGGCAGATTTACCTTTTGACCTTCAGGGGAAAAAAGTACATAGGAAAATACCACTTGACTTTTAACACTGAAAAAACTGGAAACTTACCAATTATCAAGTGTGTAAGGAAACCTCCAATATAACTCAGGTAAGTCAGACGAAAGCTAATTTATAAAACCAGGCACCACTGCAAACAAAGAAAACATAGAATGCCACATTCTGAAGTCTTTTTTCTTATTTTTAACGTGTGAAGGTAAACGTGAATCGGGTACTCATAGGACAATTTGTATCCAATATGGAAGACATCCCAGTTTATCACTGATACTTTCTACTACAGAAACGATACCACTGAATATTACTGAGTCATGAACTGTTAAAAAGTCTTCAAAATAATCAGTTTATACCGGCATCTGAGCTCCTAATGGGGCACCTGGGTGGCTCAGTCAGTTAAGTGTCTGCCTTCGGCTCCAGTCATGATCTCACAGTTTGTGGGTTCGAGCCCCGTGTCGGGCTCTGGGCTGACAGCTCAGAGCCTGGAGCTGCTTCAGATTCTGTGTCTCCCTCTCTCTCTCTCTGCCCCTCCCCCTGCTTGCAGTCTGCTTCTCCCTCTCAAAAATAAATAAACATTAAAAAAAAGGAATAAACCTTCCTAACTGGGATTCTAACAGGATGGTCCTTTTTAATAGGTTAAGGTACAGAGAAGTTCTTTAAACCCAAATAAAATAAATAGAAACTCAATAAATCCCCACATATCCATTACATTACAAAAAAAATCCATCCTGTATAATGTAGCCCCTAATTTACAAGATGAAATACATATTTCATTGAAAGAAGGCAATCATGGAAGGGGGGGGGAATGGGCAAAATGGGTGAAGGGGATTAAGAGGTGCAAACTTCTAATTATCAAATAAAGAAGTCATGGGGATAAAAAGTGCAACATAGGGAAATTAGTCAATGATACTGTAATCATTTTGTATGATGACACGCAGTGATTGCTCTGAGGGTGCGAGCGGTTCGTAATGTAAGTGTCGAATCCATTGCTATATTATACTCTTGAAGCTAATATGATATTATCTGCCAACTAGACTTCAAAACAACAACAACAAAAATCTAGCAGAACAAAAAGGAAAGCCAGCAAACACAGGGCTGCAGCATGCAGGTCACTCTATTGAATTTACCTCATTAAGACACGGGGTTGTGTGTGATAGAAAGCACATTAAGATGTGTGCCCCAAAAAATCTTTTACAAAATGTACATTTCTACATCTTGGTTGGAATCCCCTTATAACCATCAAGCATTAAATAGAGTTATTTTGTTCCCACTATTATCATAATAACTTTCCTTGTAACAATTTCATAGATGGGTTATTTGCTTTTCCATATAGTTGCCATAAAATTTTGCTCTCATTAGCTTTTTTTTTTAATGAGAGGCCAAGTCATAGAAAGAAAACTCAGAAATTAACTCCACTAAGTAAACTATTACTCAGCACATAAGCTCTGGGGGAAGAAACGTTTGGTTCTTTATCATACTCCTGAGTTGATGACACGGGGCTGGACAGAGCCAAGGGAAGGAAGTTTCCATGTCCACAGTCTGTGGCTCATCATTTCCATGCAGGTGTCTCCAGACAGAGGAGGTGAGGGTCCCTAACTGAAGCAAGTCTCCTGGAGGATTGACAGAGCCACCCCCTGAAGCAGGCTGTCCGTACTGCTCAGGGGGCTCCTCTAAGAACGAGCTTCTCTCTCACTCACCCCAACACTGACTCACATCCACCCAATCTATCATTTTACTAATCCAACGTGTCCNGCAGGTGTCTCCAGACAGAGGAGGTGAGGGTCCCTAACTGAAGCAAGTCTCCTGGAGGATTGACAGAGCCACCCCCTGAAGCAGGCTGTCCGTACTGCTCAGGGGGCTCCTCTAAGAACGAGCTTCTCTCTCACTCACCCCAACACTGACTCACATCCACCCAATCTAATCTATCATTTTACTAATCCAACGTGTCCTCTTTAATTAGTGCCCAGAGGACGTGACTGTGATGGATGCCAGTGAGCTAAGGAAAGGACGGGGCCCATGGTAAGCAGCAAGGTCAGTGCGAGCCTGTTACTGGGCAGGAAAATAAATGGTATCATCAAGCCCCCAAAGGTCAGGCCTTCCAACTCCTTCCCTCCACCCCCACCCTGGGATAACAAGAGTCAAGCCATCCTCTCACCTGTTAAGCAATCACTGGGAAATTTTAGAGGAGAGATTTTNTTTGCTGGTAGTGGCCCCTGGATTTCCCTGAGGGGCCCACCCCTTGCCCATTCAGTCCATATGGTTTCACAGAGGCTGACCATTTCCAGGCCAATTAGAGAATTTCCTGGAGTTTTGTTTTTAACTAGTAAGAAAGGGAAATTCTCTTCTTTTCACAAGTTGGCCTAGGAGGGTCCCCAGAGGAGGAAGAGCTGGTCTAAAGAACAGATGGACACAGAGAATCAGACCACAAGATGGAGAAAGAGCAAATATTGGTGTGATGAGATCCTCAGCATCAGGAGGCTTGAAGCCAAACTCCCCCCACCCTAACCCAGCTTGTGGGTCACTAAATACCTTTTACGGTGAAGCCAGTGTGGTTGGTTGATTTTCTCAATGGCAACTAAAGCCATAGCAACTAAAAGAATCTGGCTGGTAAGAAGACACACCTTCCAAAGGGCAGGCACCTTGCCTGTAAGTGTTCTGACACCAGCCATCTACACAGCCCAGAAGCACATGGAATGTTCCAGCTGTCTACACAGCCCAGAAGCACATGGAACATTTCCAAGCTGGAAGGAAATGGAGAAATTGAATAATCAAGCCCCGGATCCCAGAGATGAGGAAACGGAGTTGAGAAAGGCCACTGAGGTTCACGAGCTCATCAGCAGTGGGACTGAGACCTGGATTTGGGGACCCCAATTCTTACTACATCCAGGAAACCAGGTTAGGAACGGGCACGTTGCAGGAGACAACTTTCTACAGGGTGTGCATGTCCACACAGGGATGCATGCGCTGCGAACACTCCTTTTCCTTCTGAAACTGCTGAGCCCGTTTGTCAAAGGGGTACAGGGATTAGTAGGGGAGGGGAAGAGAAGGGCAAAAAGATGAAAAGGGACTTGGGCCTGACCTTGTACCTGGGTCAGACACGCGTCATGGCGTCTTCTTAGGAATCGGGGCATTAAGATCCTGGGGTAACTCCCCACCATCATCAGCTCCTGAGCTCCGGACGGCGGGTCCTCCTCACCAAGCCCAAGCACTAGTGCTGGCTGGTGGCAGTCAAGGGTCCCGGGCTTCCCGGCCTCATGAAAGATACAACAAAGTGGAGGGAAAGGGAAGTCTTTCATTCACTAATTCAAGTTATATCTAAGCCTTCAGTGTGCTAGGTGTCTGGTGCCAGAAAAGACTGTCTTCATTTTAAATTATATTCTGGTAGTATAGACAGGCATGCATGCACATGTGAATACATATCACATACAAATGTTTGTATCTTATGTATAATGAATAGAAGCAACAGTCAATCACGCATAAATAATATATTTCTAGATGGCACGAAATGCGCTCCAGAGAAAATGCAGTGGGATGAGAAAGGGTAGTGATGGTGGTTATCGGAGGGGACAGCGTCTGAGGGATGGTGGCCAGAGAGGGTCATCTGGAGCTGAGACATACGTGAGAAGGAGCCAGTGGCGTTAAGATCTGACGGAAGGTCTTTCCTCCCTGCTTCCCTCCCCCCTACTCTCTCCTTCCCTCTTGAATCTACAGCCGGATGTGCATTGGTTCTGAAAATACTGAGCACCTCTCACCTGGGCCCACGGAGGTGAGCCCAGCCCTGGTAAAGACCTTCCAGCACATCAGTACTGGCCCGGCGGGGTGGGTGACAGGAGTGGGGGGTGCATGTGCAGAGGCAGTAAAAGGGAATGGGCAGGCTGGGAGCCTTTAGGAGAGTCTCCCGAGAGGGTGTGGGGACAGCCTGGGCTGTGATCTGCTCTGGGGACACCTGCACAAATGTGCTTCTGCCCCGAGCCCCATCCCCGGGGGCTCAGGCCACACAGCAGCACGAGACAAGCTGTGCCTTCTAGAGTCCACACACACACCCGCGCATCCAACACACACACTACATGCCAGCCCTGGGCTGGACCCCGGGGTCCCAGCTGGGAACAAAGGAGATGCGGTCCCGTCCTTTGGGATTTTTAGCGTGTGTGGGGTCGGGTAGGGTCTTTACATTCTTCGTGTCATCTGCTGTCACAACAGGTAGAAGTTAATTCAAAAACGGTTTTCTCAAAACCCAGCACATGCATATTTGCCCAGATACACAGCACACCCGGCTCCCTTTTCCACTACAAACTTGCTGATGGTTAACGGATTGATATCCGCTTTCTCCATCGGACGGCAGCCTGTGAAGGAAGGGAGATAACGTGTCCCATTTGCCCATCAGGGCGCTGGCCCCTGACTCTGTGCCTGCACACAGTAGGCATCTGATGAGCCTTAACTCATTGAAGGAGTCTCTTCTCCCCCAGTAGACCACAAGCCCCGCATTGCACCCATGACCTTTAGTAGTTATGCAAGAAATGTTTGCATGGTGGAGGGAGGGAATCCTATGGAAGGTTCCAGGTCGGCTGATGTCACTGAAAGAAAAGCTGCTCGAGCCGGGGGTGTCTGGTCTCCCTCCTTCCCCGAGTATAGCCACGAATATTCCCTGTCAAGCTGCCCAGAGCAACACTGAGTGCAACTTCATACCTTCCAAGGGCTACCCTCAGGGTCTGCAAACCGTGACTACAGAAGATGTAACTGGAAGGTCACACGCCGCTCCTCCTCTTCACCTGGAAGGGAGTCCTTTTAGACCAAGTAAAGGGACCTCATCAGCAGCACCCACACATGTGTGTGTCCCCGGGGTCAGTGAGCACACGCCACCAGGGCTCACCTCCGCCTGAGAAAGACGAGTTCTCCTGCCAGGATTTTACTTAGGTGCATTTTATTTATTTTTAATATAATTTATTGTCAAGTTGGTTTCCATTCAGCACCCAGTGCTCATCCCAGCAAGTGGCCCCCTCCAGGCCCATCACCCATTTCCCCTCTCCCCCACCCCTACGCACCCTCAGTTTGTTCTCAGTATTTAAGGGTCTCTTATGGTTTGCCTCCCTCCCTCTCTGTAACTATTTTTCCCCTTTCCCTCCCCCATGGTCCTCTGTTAAGTTTCTCCTGTTCCACTAATGAGTGAAAACATACGGTATCTGTCCTTCTCTGCCGACTTATTTCACTCAGCATAACAACCTCGAGTTCTGGCTACACATGGCCAGATGTCATTCTTTCTCATTGCCATGTAGTATTCCATTGTATAGATAAACCACATCTTCTTGATCCATTCGCCAGTTGATGGACATTTAGGCTCTTTCCATGATTTGGCTGTTGTTGAAAGTGCTGCTATGGACATTGGAGTATATGTGCCTCCCCCACAATGCATCAGCACTCCTGTTATCCCTTGGGTAAATTCCTAGCAGTGCTATTGCTGGATCATAGGGGAGTTTTATTGTTAATTTTTTGAGGAACCTCCACACTGCTTTCCAGAATGGCTGCACCAGTTTACATCCACTTAGGTGCATTTAACATGCACCATTTCCCTTCTAATTTCAGAGTCTAATTATCCCGTGAAGATGGAGGCAGATGCCTACCATTCTCTTAGAGGAGCAGAGTCTCAGGCAGAATTCCTCAGGAAATAGACAAAAGTTAGCAAAATTCAGAAGAGTGCATTAAATCATGATTCCTAAAATAATGATAAAAACAGATCACACTGTGTGTGTGTGTGTGTCTGTGTGTGTGTGTGAATTTCCCCCAGCGCTTGGTGGGATAAGACCCATTTAAAGCAATGAAGAAATCAGTTATGAACGGAATTCTGAGCAATGGGGAGAATCACTATCAATGAAGAAAGGAATCACATTCATTTCACGTATCCATGTGTTGGGGTGCTGTGCCAGATGTTTCCTCACCTTACTCACCCCCAACTTTCAGGGGTAGAATTAAATTTCTACTTGAAGCCACTTAGTTCAGCTACATAGTCTTTCTCTCCACAAACACCCCCACTTCAGCAGGAAGGCATTTGATGCCTCCCACCTTCGTCCCTTTGACCCAGGAAACCCTGCTTCTAGGAATTCAGCCTAAAGAAAGAATCAAAGATGTACACAAAAAGCTATGCAGACTCAAGTCCATCACAGAGTTATTTATTATAGCGAAAAACAAAGAGCAAACAAAAGCATCAAGCCAGACTATGTCTCCAGTGAAAGATGATGGCCAATAAATAAACAAGTAAATTTTGGCTAATTCATGTTGTAGGGCGTCATGAAATCATCACAGACCATGGTTTCAAGGATGTGGAGAGACGCAGGGCTGCTTGTGATAGACTAATTCAATAAGGAATGGACTGAGTAATCCCAATACAGTTAAAAAAAAAAGTTACATAGAAAACAGGTTGGAAGGAAATACAAAAACAGTAGCTCTGAGAGGTATCTCCGGGTGGGGTGGAGAGCCTATGAAGGGTTTTTATTTCCTTCTCAGTATTTTTCCACATTTTCTGAATTTTCAAAAATGAATATAATTGTCTTTGTGATCAGAAAAAAAAAAAGTCTAAAAGAACAATACAGAAAGACATTAAATCAGGAAGCCAATAAATAAACATTGAGAGAACCTGACACTCTACAAGTCCGGGAAGCCAAAGAAAGAGGAATCTGGGGTGTTATGCTCGCCCGTGTCTCGGTCTCTTTTTCCCTTTGATCCAGACCCCATCTTTCCAGAGGCGAGCTCCCCACAGAGAACCAGACACAGCAGCCCCTGCCCCCTGCCCGTCAGAGGACAACCAAACCGCCAGAGACCCCAGGGGGTTCGTCCCCAGGGAAGGTGTCACAGCCTCCCTGAGAGCTAGAAAGAATAGCCATCCATCATCCGCTTGGGTTTCCTACGTGACCCGATTTTCACAGGAGGAACTGGGATGCCACAAAGTTTAATTGACTTTAAACAGACTAACTGAAGAGTAATTAATAAGACAGGACGATGGCATCATTACTGCATAACTTACTTGTACGTAACGAGGCATTAGAAACCACCGGGTCACAGGTCATCGCTCCAGGGCTGTGAGTCACCCCCGATGAGAGAACTACGTACTATATACATACGTACACATATCTACAGATATCTACGTGTGTGCGTGCATCTGTCTGTCTGTCCGTCCATCCATCCATAGAAAGAAATACAAAGAGAGACAGAAACGGAGGGAGGAGGAGAAGGAGAGAGAAGAGAGGCAACAATAGTACCATCATGTGTCCCTTCCCTGATGGTCCCTTTCTGGCGCATTTTTATAACCTAGAAGTCAAGGGCTTGATTTCCAAAGACACATTTATGACGCTTTTGCCATGACGGATGCACCTGTCCCTCTTCTCTGGATAGCTCGTCGCATTTGCAAGTCCCTCACCAAGGCTGCACCGTATTTCTCCAAGATGCAAGCTAAGAGTCCACTACTGCGAGCCAGTGCACCGTGCGAGCTCGCTCTAGAAACAAAACTTCGGTCCCCGTGGCCGCTGCCTTAGCTCCCGCGGGCGGGCGGGCTCTTCACTGAGGCCACTCATATTTTCCATTTCCTTCTGTCATTTGACTTCTCACTTCTATTCTCATCTCTGCCTTCTGCACGGCTAGCTCAGGAAGGAGGCTGTTTGGCATGCATCGCATTTTTAAAAAATATGAATTGAAAGCAAACATTTTTAAAGAGTCAAGAAATCTCGTATGACAATGTAGACGATCAAGTTCTCTTAAAAGCCCAGGCCTGGCAGCCTTGAGCTCGGGTTCCCACACGGTCACATCAGTCTGGGCATCCTCTGCACGCAGGGCAGGGGTGCTGAGGGGCCGCGGTCCCCACTGTTCCCGGGGTCTCCCCGCCCCCCCGCACTGGGGCCAGCCACAGCATCCCCCCCACGCCTGGGGCGGCCCGCCTGGGGAAGTCTTGGGGCCTGACTCCCACGATGTGCGAAGGCTTCCTACACTCCCTGAGCTCGGTCCTACTCACCCTCCGAGGCCGGCACTGCAGGAGGTCAAACCTCTCCCGAGGCTGCTCGGCTGTGAGCGGCTAACCCGGGCTAGTCTGAACCGAGACCTGTGCTATCGACCCACCTGCTATGCTCCACTCTCCCGCTGCACACACCACAGGCTCTAACCCATGTGCACAGGACCAAGGACCCCCCTGCACCCTGTCCCCCAGGCCAGCGCTGGAGCCAAGAAGGTTCCGCGAGCCCAGGGGGCACTGCGGCCGGCCTGTTGAGTCCTT